>NW_026441193.1:0-7734 GCF_025698485.1 Gossypium arboreum | reverse complement strand
TAAACAGGTACGGAAGCTATAATTGTAAACCACGATCGAATTTATGGAAGCATTGGTTTATACATTCCTCTTAGTATCTACTCTAGGATAATTTTTTCGCCATCTTTTTCGAGAACCGCCTAAAATTCTAACTAAAAAATGAAATGATTTTTCATTATTCATTGAGTAATGAGCCTCCCAATATTGGGAGGCTCATTACTTCAATTAGTCCCCGTGTTCCTCGAATGGATCTCTTAATTGTTGAGAGGGTTGCCCAAAAGCAGTATATAAGGCGTACCCAGTAAAACTTACAAGTAAACCAGATATAGAGATGGCGACTAAGGTTGCTGTTTCCATTATTATATAATTTCAAGATCACAATGGGTCTATGATAAGATTGTTTATTTACAGCGGAATGATATACAAAGTCAACAGATCTCACTGAATACAAAATAAGATTTATGGCTACACAAACCGTTGAGGGTAGTTCTAGATCTGGTCCAAGACGAACTGTTGTAGGGGATTTTTTGAAACCATTGAATTGGAATATGGTAAGGTAGCCCTGGATGGGGAACGACTTTGATGGGTGTCGCAATGGCTTTATTTGCGATATTCTTATCTATTATTTTGAGATTTATAATTCTTCCGTTTTACTGGATGGAATTTCAATGAATTAGATTCACAAGAATCGAAGCCTCGCGTTTCAATACAAAATTGAAACTTTAGTTCTCGGATTTTTTAGCCCCATTCTATTTCGGTAGTTCGACCGCGAAATTTATTTGTTTCTGTATTTCCGGAATATGAGTGTGTGACTTGTTATAATTGATCCTATTGATAGTACAGAAAATGGGTCTGTCATCTTGATCGAGATAGTTTTATCCCGTCGGATAGTCATTCTAGTATCTGGAGCACGGAATATATGAAATGGATCACAAAGTATTTGAACTATGATTCATACTTAATATTCAAACCTCGCGGCCGGACTCAAAAAAAAAATTCAAAGAAAGAGTTATATTATTTATAAATCGAAAGATTTTTTATTCTTTCAAACTCTCATTTAGTTTATGCTTATTTTGATCAAAGGACAAACCTTTCTTTTCTTTGTATTTTTATTTATTATATCTATTCTATTGATTGAATAAGTGATGATCCAATGGTTCTTACTCAAAGAATCTTTGGACTTAGTTTGAAGGTTTTATTGAATCATCGCGGTTCTGGTATGAATCTGAAGTTTCAATTGATTCATAGGGTCTTAACAAGAGAATTCCTATCAAAAAGAAAGAAAACAAGAATAAAGCCACATTTCATACAAAGAACAAATCAAAGCAAAGAAAAAGAAATAAGTAGGTAAATAGAAGATTCAAGAGGCCTGTAACGATCAACATAAAGACGACTGCGCCGACTTGATTTTTTGGCATTATAATTACAACTACAACAAAGAGCTTTCGGATTTTCACTCTTTTGTGTCTTCAGATAAAATTGAATGAAAAGATTAAGAAGTTTCAAACTTTCTATTCCATATCCGTTTCAGCTAATACTTGGGTGTTTTTGTTTGAGCTGTACGAGATGAAATTCTCATATACGGTTCTCGGGGGGGGGTCCTCTTGGTTTACCTATCTCAATAAAGTCTATGATTGGTTCGAAGAGCGCCTCGAAATTCAGGCGATTGCAGATGATATAACTAGTAAATATGTTCCTCCTCATGTTAACATATTTTATTGTCTAGGAGGAATTACGCTTACTTGTTTTTTGGTACAAGTAGCTACAGGATTTGCTATGACTTTTTACTATCGTCCAACCGTTACTGAGGCTTTTGCTTCTGTTCAATACATAATGACTGAAGCTAACTTTGGTTGGTTAATCCGATCAGTTCATCGATGGTCGGCAAGTATGATGGTCTTAATGATGATCCTGCACGTATTTCGTGTCTATCTCACTGGTGGTTTTAAAAAACCTCGCGAATTAACTTGGGTTACAGGCGTGGTTCTGGTGTGTTGACTGCATCTTTTGGCGTAACAGGTTATTCTTACCTCGGGACCAAATTGGTTATTGGGCAGTCAAAATCGTAACAGGCGTTCCGGAAGCTATTCCGGTAATAGGATCGCCTTTGGTAGAGTTATTACGTGGAAGTGCTAGTGTGGGACAATCCACTTTGACCCGTTTTTATAGTTTACACACTTTTGTATTACCCCTTCTTACTGCTGTATTTATGTTAATGCATTTCCTAATGATACGTAAGCAAGGCATTTCTGGTCCTTTATAGAGAATATAGACCATAGCTATATTTGTAACCAATAATTTATCTTATTACTTGGGGAGGAACAATAGTATTTCATTGCTACAAATATGGATTATTGAAAAAAAATAAGAATTATTTGGATATTTTTTCAACAAAAATATTCTAGTATTTATTTGAATGAATAGTTGAAGGGAATTTGAAGAAAATGGATTATGGAGTGTGGACGAACTATTGATTTGCAGAAATATTTTATTCACATTGAATTACAACAAATGTGTCTTTGTTTCAACCACCGTGCCCCAAAAGGATATGGTTCGCTTGAAGAGAATCTTTTATGATCAGACCACGATGTTGTGTATAAATAGGGCTCCAAGATCCAGTAGAATAAGGATTTGGCATAATCAAAATTAGATTTTAGTTTTTTTTTTTTCTTATCTTAATAGTAGAAAATGCATTCATTTTTCTGCATCGACCTGATTTAATTATACCGGAGGAAACAAGGATCTAAAGAAGAGCAAAGGCTAGACTATATTAGTAACAAGTAAACTTTTATTAAAAAACTTGATATATTTTTGGGAAAAGGTGAATCGCAAGGCCTAAGACGACCCATAAAATTGATCACGATCAATTTTGTAGCCACTTGGTATTGAGCATTTACCTGTAAAATGAAATTCTTGAATGTTAATTGCAACCCGTAAATGGAATCGGGTAACTTTTTTCACATATGGAACCATTCATATATGGGGGATAAATATAGATTTATTTTAAACATATAGAATATAGATTTATTTTATAGGTATCCGTTTGTATCCATTTGATCGATTGACTTTGCTTGAGCCGGATGATGAAAATTATCATGTCCGGTTCCTTTGGGGATGGATCTAAAAATTCACCATCCTAATAAAAAAAAAACCTGACTTGAACGATCCTGTATTAAGAGCTAAATTAGTAAAGGTATGGGTCATAATTATTATGGGGAACCCGCATGGCCCAATGATCTTTTATATATTTTTCCAGTAGTAATTCGGTACTATTGTTTGTAACGTGGGCTTAGCGGTTCTAGAACCTTCAATGATTGGTGAACCCGGATCCATTTGAACCCTTTAAATATTACCTGAATGGTATTTTTCCTGTATTTCAAATACTTGTACAGTACCAAAAGTTATTGGGTGTTCTTTAATGGTTTCAGTACCCGCGGATTATTAACAGTACCGTTTTTGAAAATGTTAATAAATTCCAAAATCCATTTCGTCGTCCAGTAGCGACAACCGTTTTTTTGATTGGTACTGGTAGCCCTTTGGTTGGGTATTGACAACATTACCGATTGATAAACCTTAACTTTAGGTCTTTTAAATTGAATCAATTAAAAAAAAATGATGTGTATCTAGGAGTAGTCACCAAAGGCAAAGTGAATTCTCCTAGAACATTTATTCAATTTGGTCCGAATCTATGGATTGTGCTGAAGGTTCAAAATCCATTGATTAAAAATTTTGATAAATCAATTTCGAAATGCTTTTTCACTTTTCTAGAATGCCCAATATTTGTTTTAATTTCATGCGAAAGTGTTCAATTTCATAAGGTCTTCGATGTTATTCAAAAGGTCCAATAATGTATGTTATTGGACTTTTGAGACAATTATAGATCCTGGAGGCAATTTGATTGGTCAATAAAATATATTTCAATGCTATTTTTTTTTTTTTGTTAGTTTAACTAATCTATCATGAAACGGAAAAAAGGTAAAGTAACATCGTGTTGATTGTTTTAAATGTAAGTTTTCTTCTTCCGCATGTAGAAAGGAATAAATAAATCAATCAAATTACGAGAAGCTTCATGAAGTGCTTTTTCGAGTTAAATCATTTGTCCATATTTCTAGAAAAGTATTCCTGTTTTTCATTATCATTCCCATAACAATGAATACTATGATTCGCATTTCGAACAGGCATGAATACAGCATCTATAGGATAACTCCGTCGTGAAAGTTCTTTGGCTTTTATACCGTATCCTCTATTTCTCTCGATTTGTAATCCAATACACAAATCAATTGGTTCGGTTAGGCTGGCTGCTGTGTATTATCAACGATTTACAGAAGGTGGTAAGATGATGTCTTGAGCAGTTACATATCCGACCCTTGGCACAAATAAAGGCGTTACGAGTTCCATACAAATTCCCTCTCAATACAATTTCTTTCAAATTCATTAAAATTTCATGGACTGATTCTTGAATACCTACTATGGTAGAATATTCAGGGTATTTTCTCAGATTTTGCACGTAATGCATGTTCCTTCTAGTTCTCCAAGCAAAGCTCTTCGCATCGCAATGCCTATTGTCGGCTTGGCCTTTTGGTGAGACAGAATAAAGCGTCCATAATAAAGGCGCTTACTATCTGTTTGATTCAACACACTTCCACTGTCGTCCGAGTCGAAGTAGAGATTTACTTTCTCTCGAACCATAGTAATATTATTTTATTTGATCAGATCATTGAATCATTTATTTCTCTGAAATCTCTTTAGTGTTTATTTTACACACGTCTTTTTTAGGAGGTCCACAGCCATTATGTGGCATAGGGTTACATCCTTACGAAACTTAATAGTATACCACTTCTACGAATAGCCTGTAATGCTGCATCTCTTCCGAGACCAGGACCCTTTATCATAACTTCCGCTCGTTGCATACCTTGGTCTACTACTGCTCGAATAGCATTCCCGCTGCGGTTTGAGCAGCAAAAGGGCCCCCTTCTGTACCCTTTGAATCCACAAGTGCCGGCGGAGGACCAAGAGATTACCTGACCCCGTACATCTGTAACAGTAACAATGGTATTGTTGAAACTTGCTTGAACATGAATAACTCCTTTTGGTATTCTACGCACTTTCGTGCACTACTGTCCCATTCCACGTGAACCAACTTTTTGGTATAGGTTTTGCCATATTTTATCATTTCATAAAGATAAGTCAGATATATGGATATATCCATTTCATGTCAAAACAGATCTTCTATTTTTATTTGTTTATCGCTTTCTTTAAGATTAGCTTTTTCTTTCAGGAGTTCTTTTTAGAATAGAAAGATTATCCTTGTCTTTGTTTATGTCTCAGGTTAAAACAATTACGATAATTCGTCCTCCTACGGATTAGGCGACATTTCTTCAGAACGGAAGCCCTTATTTTCATAGTTGTTATTCCTTAAATTTTTCCGAATTCGCTTATTAAAGAAAATAGTTTCTTGAAATTTGAATTGATCCTCGAAAGAAATCTTGAAGTTGAAAAACTACCTAATCGTTCGAATCCTTGTTGTAAGTCTATAAATTATACGCCCCCTGGTTGAATCAATAAGCACTTACTTCACTTTTGTTGACTCATCCCACGTTGGTAAACTCTCCCGAAACATAACCTAAAATCAGATCTTCATTATCTAAAGGAATCCAGAGGAGTGATTTACTAATTAAATTAAACCTTCATGAATCCATTTTTTGTTTCTTTTATTCCAGGTAAACTTCCTTGACGTATCAACTACCGTAGGGCAGGAGGAGTTCTATTAGACAACCCGTGCTTTTTTTTTTTTTTGCACAAATGGAGAGTTTCGATACAATTCGTATACCGGACAGATTACCATATAGAACACAAAATTTCTCCACCGATTCCTTCTAGTCGAGCCTCCCGGTCTGTCATTATTCCCGAGAAGTAGAAGAATTACAATCAATCCCGCCTAAAAACTTAGGAATTTGTTGATAGTTAGAATAGATTCGTAGACCTGGTCGACTGATCCGTCGTAAATTTAAAATAGTTCTATGTGGTCCTTTTCTATTCCGTCTATGTCGTAGGGTTAAAACCAAAAATATTTGTTGCGTTCCCTTGATGTTTCCTTTACGTTATCGATAAAACCTCTCGTAAAAGTATTTTAACAATGTTTTCAGTGATGTTAGTAGATCCTATTTGAATCGTTCCTTTCTATTCATATCAGCATTGTATAGAGGTTATTATGTCAGCAATAGTGTCCTTACCCATGGTAAACTAAAATTTTTGTTGTCCCTGAATTTTGATATAACCAACGTGGTCTTTTTTTTACTTAGTAAAGGTATATACGTGAGACAATCTACTAATTAATCTATGCCATTTAAATACTCTAAATACTTAACTATACGGTCTCTTGCCTTATAATACGGAGCTAATGAAACTATTTTAGAAATTTAACTGTCTCAATTCCCAGCGATCGCACCAAAATTCGAGTTCCTTTTGATTTCTTCTGATCAATGACAACGGCAGCATTGTCATCATATCGTATTATCATCCCGTTGTCGCGTTTGAGTTCTTTACGAGTACGTACAATTACAGCTCTGATCACTTCTGATCTTTCTAGAGGTGTATTTGGTACTGCTTCCTTGATCACAGCAACAATAACGTCACCAATATGAGCATATCGGCGATTACTAGCCCTATGACTCGAATACACATCAATTTCGGCCCCGCTGTTATCTGCTACATTCAAATGGGTCTGAGGTTGAATCATTTTGAAATCTCTTTTTCAATGTAACAAAGGACGAAGAAAAAGAAATATTGTTTGTCAAAAAAAAGGAAACTCGCAATTGTTTTTTATTCCCAAGACAAGACTTCTTTCCTTTGGTTCTATATTCTATCCTGAAATAATGAATTGAGTTTTATAGGCATTTTGACGCGCTATTGAAATAGCCTTTCTGGCTATATTTTCGGCTACTCCGCTCATTTCATAAAGTATTCTGCCCGGTTTAACGACAGCTACCCAATACTGGGAGATCCTTTCCCGAACCCATACGTGTTTCTGTAGGTCTTACGTAACGGGTTTGTCTGGAAATATACGTACCCATATTTTTCCACCACGGCGTACATTTCGTGTCATTGCGCGGCGCCCCGCTTCTATTTGTCTAGATGTAATCCAAGGGTTCAAGTGCTTGAAGAGCATATCTACCGAAACAAATCCGATTACCTCGATAAGATATCCCTTCATTCTTCCTCTATGTTGTTTACGAAATCGGGTTCTTTTGGGGTTATAGTTGATGGTTGTTGTTTATGAATTCCATTCTACTACAGAACTGGACATGAGAGTTTCTCTCATCCAGCTCCTCGAAAAAAAAATGAATAAAAAATATTTAATTCTTAATCTTAAGATATACGGGTAGTTAATGAATAATTGAATCTTGGGATTCTTTGCTTTATGATTTTATCTGATCTATTAGAAATTTGTATATCTTGTTTGGATCTATTGGATATATATATAAGTATAAGGAATTAAACACGGATTCTATTTCTAGATAATGTCTTATCTTGGTTTTGTTATAATGTTATAACGAATCTTTATTTTGTTTTTATCATATTCATATCAGATTCAGATCGACAAAATTGAACAATCAAATTAAACTCAAATTTTGCGGGCGAATATTTACTCTTTTCTAGTTCAGTTGTCGGGTTAACCCATGACCTCTCAGAATCAGAATAAAAAGAAATGCAGTGGTCTCTGGTTTGTTCCGCCATCCTCCCGATAAATCATTA
>NW_026441192.1:0-5162 GCF_025698485.1 Gossypium arboreum | reverse complement strand
TTTTGCAATTCGCTATAGTTAGGCATGTTTATGATCTCATTTAGACGATTAGACATAAAAAGGGTGGTAATGAGGCTGAAAATTGTTGAATGGCTAGTTGGGTAATGAATGTAGCATTCACATATGGGTATGTGACATCCCAAAATAGACCCTAGCAATGTGGTTTCGGGACCAAAAACCGAGGCATAACAATAATTTAAAATTTATTTCGATGCCTATAATATGTGAGTATTCATGTATGACATTTTTGATGATTGATTTAGTGTTATAAAGGTGAATTTCACTAGAAAGGACTTGTGTGAGAAAATTTAGAATTGAGATAGGCAAATTGGAAGTGGCCTATTGATGCACACTAGAAATGTTTCCTTGCATGTCAAATTTCCCAAATTTGACTATAGTGGCCGCCATGGTGATGAATATGGGCAAAGAAAACATGTTTCAAACATGTTTTGCTAGTGGTGCATGTTAGAAATAATAAAATAAGAGTATGAAAAAAAAGGAAAAAAAAGTGTTCATCTTTCACCATTGCTTTGGCCAATGTCCTAAGGAAAGAAAAGAAAATTTTGCTCATCCATTTTCACTTCTTCCGAAAATACTAAGGAAAAGGGGAGGATTTTTGCTTCATGCTTGGTTTGGAAGAGATCTAGAAGGAGATTTGGCTAAGTTTGCATCAAGATTAAGGTATGTATGAGGTTGTGTTAGGGTTTCATGCATGTCTTGGTTGCTAACTTGATGTGCATGTTAGCCATGGCTCAAATCTTTGTTATGCCATGGAAATGGTATTTGGCCAAAGTTGTTATGGTGTTAATGCCATTGCATGCTAAATATCAAGCTTGATAATGATTCATGTGATGGTAGATTGAGGGTTCTTAGATTTTCTTTTAGCATTTTTGAATGAGATACTAAGTTCTTTGTTTAACCATGACCAAATTGAAACGGTATGGTGTTGTGGTATTCGCCATGTTGTATCCATAAATATGATTCATGCATGTTGCATGGTGAGTAAGATTTAAGCTTTGGATATGTGTGTATATTTGGATATAAGCCACTTGAGAATTCGCCATTGCACCTACATGAATATATGTTTGCACATGATGAATTGGTATGACATGTATACTATTTTGAGGTGTCTATTTGCTTGTGATGTTGTTTTTATGAAATAAATGAGAGATGTGTATAGAACTACAATATGTAATGCGTTAATTAGGAAAATGTATGCTGTTTTTTTGTGTAGTATAAGGTGTAAAATTTGCCTCCACATAGACATGCATATTCGGCCAAAGGAAGTAGATTGGTGTGCATGTATTCGGTTAGAGGCAACCATATTGAAGCCTTATCTTGGCTTAGATTGTTGACCAAATGGGTAATAAGTGAGGATGGTTCGAATATACAAATATACATATGCATGTGTAATTGAACTATAAATGTATAGCAAGATGATTAAACTAGTTTATTTATCTATTAAGCCCGAGAAGTTAAAGAAGGAGAAACAAAGGGCAAAGCCAAGGACATCGAGTAGCCGGGTCGAAACCGTTATACTCAACACAAGGTAAGTCCTTAAGCACTTGTTGTGAGAACTCCTTGATAGATATTTTTCGGAGTGATTTCCTATTTATTATTATGATTATATGTACAAATTGAATTTAGTAAGTTGCTTTACCATGATGAATTGACATAAGGCACAATTGTGCAAAGACCATATGGCACTATGTGTGCGATTTACTATGGCACTATGTGTGCGATTCACTATGGCACTATGTGTGCGATTTACTATGGCACTATGTGTGCGATTCACTATGGCACTATGTGTGCGATTCACTATGGCACTATTGTGCGATTCACTATGGCACTATGTGTGCGATTTACTATGGCACTATTGTGCGATTTACTATGGCACTATGTGTGCGATTTTATAGCACTATGTGTGCGATTGTTATAGTCACATTCGTTGTGGAAATAAATTGTGCATGAACGAGGTAAGTGATTGAGTTACTAACTAAATATCGAATTGGGATTGTAGTGACGAAAAATTATCTAGTGCATTGTTGTTCCAACTTGAGGAAATGGATTCAAATCGATTGGGACTTGTCGCTTGATTTGGTTGAAGGATTGGGCATGAGATCGAACCAAAATCTTAGAAATTGCAGTATAGTTTGATATGGCTGGAAACATCTATTTTGTATTATTTGATTATTCACTTATGATTGTTATTGTTGATGGTAGAGTAGTGCTTTAACTTCATGAAGTTATGTACTCATTTGGTGTGCTTATTTGTTGTTTATTTAGGTTCTTGATCCATTTTATGCGTTTCGAGACTGTCATCGGTCATCACACCGCCTAGCTTAATTTTTGGTATCTTCTTCTTAGATGGTTTAAGAAAACATTTCGCATGTATAGGCTATTTTGTTTTGTTTGAACTCGGTATGTAAAATATTGCCTAGCCATGCAAAATGGCTTATGAATGTTTTGAGCATAATGTTATAATTATTTGGTATGTATATGCTCATTAAGAGGCATGGAAGTGTTTGGCAATGACCAGCCATTAGAATGGGTCATCATGCTTATATTTTGGACCATATATGAAAAAGGGTGGTTGAATCATAGAGACTATGTGTTAGAGAAAGTCTATCCTAGAATATGATGCTGGCAGCAACAGTGACGTGGATGTGAAAATCACTAAAAATAGTAGGAATAGAATTAAATAGTGAATAAATTATGTAAATGAACCTTGATGAGTCTATTTTCATATGGAGGAAACGAAACGGTTATATGAGTTGTATGTTGAGAGATATTTGGGTTTTAGTGGAACGGGGCCAGAACGGTTTCTGGATTCCCTGCTCGGACTTTGAAAATTCATTATAAATTAACCAGAAATAATTAGGAGTCATACCATATATGTATGAATTCCTCTTTGAGTCTAGTTTCTATAGAAACAAACGGTACCAGTATTGAAGTCCTGTACAGGAGTTATTTGAGTTGTAACGCGTGAAGGTCAGTGTAGTCGGCCCCTGTAACACGGGTGACTTTAACTAATAAACTGTACCAATTGGCCCAACCAAAAATTCTAGAAAAAATCTGTAGACGGAAATGTGAGTCTAGTTTCAGAAAAATTTACGAAACTGATTTTCGAGTTCTAAAACTCAAGTTATGATTTTTGAAGCGACTAGTACACAGATTGGCAGCTTGTCTGGAACTTTTCAATAAGTGGTTTGAAGTCTAACACCTCGTGTTCGACTCCGGCGACGGTCTCGGTTCGGGTGTTATAGGGTAAAATGGGTCAAATGTTCGTGAAATAAAACTTTGTGAATTGATGAATTAATGATGATAGTATTGTTGATGTCATGTATATATGTATAAATATTTGGCAAGACGGTTAAACTAGTTAATTTATTGATTAGCTCAAGAAGCTAGAGGGGGAGAATCAAGCAAAAGCACAGGAAAGAACATCGAATAGCCGAGTTGGAACCGTTTTACCCAACACAAGGTAAGTCATTAAGCATATATTTGGCATTGTTTTAAATGATCATAATATCTATGCAATTGTGTTTAATGAGATGATATGTAAATGAAAATGTATGTGTATGGAATGATGACATTGTTGAATGTAAAAGAAATAGTGAAATGTGTAGAAAGTTTGCTTTCGCACTAAGTGTGCGGGCAATACGGTGTACGGTGACGAGATTGGCACTAAGTGTGCATGCTGGAAATATATGGCACTAAGTGTGCATGCTGGAAATATACGACTGGGTGTGCGAGCTCAAGGGTATGGCACTATGTGTACGGCTTAAATCACATGGCACTAAGTGTGCGAATCGAGTATTAAGCACGTGTGTGCATTCTATATATATATATCTCCGATCGAACAATTATATGGAGGGTGTGTCTTCATCGAGTTGAGTATGGACAGCGGAAAGAGTAAGTACCTTGAGTTCGTGGCTAATAGATACTATGTTCATGCTCGGAGTTGAGTCGGTAAGTTTTAAATCTATGTGATGATTTCAATTGCATGATTGTTGCGGAAATGAAATGATGTATGGAAATTGCTTCAAATATCCTATTGAATAGTATATGAAATGTAAATGTATGACTTGGTATGAGATTGATCCGAAGGTCTAAGGAACTATGGTATAGTTCGTATGGTGGAACGTTGGGCCTTGTTTCATTATTTCATTTTATGATAATTTTAGTAACGGATGGTTGTGAAATGCTTATGACTTACTGAGTTATAAACTCACCGGTGTTTTCTTGTCACCCATTTTAGGTCTCTTGGACTCGTATCGCTTATGTGTTCGGAACCGTCGTTGAAGTCATCACACCGCTGGAAATCTTTTGGTATTGTCTTCGTAGTTGAACTAGGAGAACATTTGGCATGTATAGGCTATTTTGTTTTGTTGAATCTCGGTTGTAAACTTTAAGCCATGCGAAGATGGCCTATGTGGTCGGTTGAGTGTGAATCTAAAACCTATAGGCACGAGCCTTAGAAACCTTAATTTTGATAAGGTGGCCATAGTTTGTATTATGTATGATGAAATAGTTGGCCATGGAAGAATTATGAAATAGTCATTGTTTGCTTTAGTACCAGATGCTGCCAGCAGCAGTGAGGTGAGATGGAAAAATCACTAAAATATTAGAAGTAGAATTAAATAGTGAATAAATTATGAAATTGAACCTTGATGAATCTATTTTCATATGGACGAAACGAAACGACTGTATGAGCTGTATTTTAAGAGATATTCAGGTTTTCATGAAACAGGGCCAGAACGGTTTCTGGATCCCTGCTCCGACTTGGAAAATTTATCATAAATTATCCAGAAACAATTAGAAGTCATGCCTTATATGCATAGATTCCCTTTGAGTCTAGTTTCATTAGAAACAAACGACATGAGCATTAGAGCTCTGTACGAGATGATATCCAGGTCGTAATGCGTAAAGGTCAGTGTAGTCGAACCCTGAAATAGGGGTGACTTTAACTAATAAACTGTACCAATTGGCCCGACCAAAAATTCTTGAAATAAATCCATGGATGGATATATGAGTCTAGTTTCAGGGAAAATTGACGGAACTCATTTTCGAGTTCTAGAACTCGAGATATGATTTTTAAGGTGACAGTGACGCAGTTAACTAGCCTGCCTGAAAGAAAAGGAAAACAAAAAAAATTTTCC
>NW_026441191.1:0-4906 GCF_025698485.1 Gossypium arboreum | reverse complement strand
CGACCCTTTTCAAGCAATCATGAATTACTTTTATTTTCTTGGTTTCTTTAACTAGATCAACTCCGGAATGTTCTCACTAAGCTCGGTCCAATATAAAGGAGTCCGACTTACGACCATATAAGGCTTCAGACGTGCCATTTGTATACTTGATTGATAATTATTGTAGGCAAACTCAATCAAAGATAGATATTTCTAACTACCTCCAAATTCTAAAACAAAGATCTAAGCATTCTTCGAGTACGGATTACTCTTTCCGCTTGACCATCTTTTGTGGATGAAATGGGTACTAAAGTTCAATTTTGTACCCAAAGCTTCTTGTAACTTTTTCCAAAATCCGAGGTAAATCTTGGATCTCTATCATATTATAACATAATCGCAACTTCACAATTTCAGCAATATATAATTCGCTAATTTATCAAGTGAGTAACGCCCATTATAAAGGGGCTGACTTTGTTAATCTATCAACCACTACCCAAACAAAGATCCTTTTTTAGGAGTTAAAGGCAAACCTTACAAAATCCATGGTAATCTTGTCCCATTTCCACCGTGCACCATTACCGTTAAGTAACCAAGGTACTTGATGTTCAACTTTTACTTGTTGAAGATCAAACACTTAGTTACAAATTCAGAAATGTCCTTTTCATACCGCCACCAATATGACTTCTTTAAATCATTATACATTTTGTGCTACTGTGAACTGATAAACGTGACATCCCAAAATTGACCCTAGCGGATGTGGTTTCGGGACTATAAAACGAGGCATAAAAATAATTTATAATTTATTTTGATGCCTATAATATGTGTTTTCATGTGTGACATTTTGATGTTTCGATTTAGAGTTATAAATGGAATTTCACTAGAAAGGGCCTAGTAGTAAACATTGAAAGTATGATGGGGAAATGTGGGATGACTAGTTGATAATACATGCAAAAAAATTTGGAAATTTTTGGTGGCCATGGGTTTAAACATGTCATGAAACATGTTTTGTTGGTGCACTAGGAGAAACAATAAACAAATGAGTATGGGTAATAAAGAAAAAAAAAAAATGTGTGTGTGGGAGTGAAACCCCCCTTGCGGCATTGTGGAAGAGAAAAGAAAAATTTTGTTCATCCATTTTTCTTCTTTGGGAAAATACTAAGGAAAAAGGGAGGATTTTTGCTTCATGCTTGGTTTAGAAGAGAACTAGAAGGGATTTGGCTATACTTGCATCAAGATTAAGGTATGTTTGAGGGTGTCATGAGATTCATGCTTGTTTTGGTTGCTAACTTGATGTGCATGTTAGCCATGGTTCAAATCCTTGTTATGCCATGGAAATGGTATTTGGCCAAGGTGGATTTTGTGTTAATGCCATTGCATGTTAAATATGAAGCTTGTTAATAGTTCGGTGGGGATTGATGGCTCTTGGACTTTTTTTTTTTTTGAGTGAGACATTAAGTTCTTTGCTTAATCATGACCAAAATGATGGTGTTGTGATGTATTCGGTCATGGTATATCCAAAGTATGATTCATGTTTGCATGGTAGGTAAGATTTGATTGAATATGTGTTTGCACATGATGAATTGGTATAATATATTTTTAATATATTTTGCTTGGGATGATGTTTTCGGTTAGTAACATAGAGATGTGTATTGAGCTACAATATGTAATTTAAGTAAAATGCTGTTTTTGTGTGGTATTATGATAATCGGCCTCAACATGGACATGCATATTCGCCACATGGGGGAAATTGGTGTGCATGCATTCTTAGAGGCAAGTATTGATGCCTATTCTTGGCTTAGAAAATTGCTAAGAGGAATACTAACTAAGGTGTTGAGTTCATTCATGATTTTGTACATATCTTTTGATGCCTAATGAGTAGATATTTATATATTGGCTAGGCATCTTGAATTTTTATGCTCAAATGATAAAACCAATTTATTTGTTAAATTTAGCTCAAGAAGCTGGGTGGAGAATCAAAAGGCAAAGGAAAGATAATCAGTAGTCGATTGGAAATCGTTTCATCCAATATAATAAGTCAAACATATATTTGGTGTTGATGTAAATGACCATAATATATACACAATTGTGTTTAAATGAATTGATGTAAATGGAAATGTATGTGTATGGAATGATGCCATTGTTGAATGTTAAAAGCAAAATGCATAAGGTATTGGTTTCCCTTTATAAATGGACAGGTGAAAGATTGGCATTAAATGGTTTAAAATTGTACAGACTAATGTGCGAGTTTGATTATATAGCAAAGTGTATAAATTATATAAAAGTGTGAAAATATATAGCACTAATGTGGGATTCACTATATGCTCTTGTATTACAATTGGCACCGAGTGCACATTATCGAGTTAATCCCGGACAGCGGATCGGGTAAGTACCTCGAGCTCATGATGAATAGAGAATACTCATGCTTGGGGTTGAATTGGTGTTAAATCTATGTGATGATTGAAATTGTATGGTTGTGCTGGAAAATGAGTTAATGTAAAATGCTTGATTATCTTGTTTGTAGAATATGAAATTGGATGTATGACTTTACAGATTGGACCAAAGGTCCGAGGTATTATGGTATAGATTCGATATGGATGAGTACCTAGCCTCGCTTGTGTACATGTTGTAGTGATGGGATTTGAATGCTTATGACTTATGAGTTGTAAACTCACCGTGTTTTTTCTTGTCACCCATTTTAGGTCTCTCGGATTCGATTGTTTTTGGGCGGGTGAATCACACCCGCTGAAATCTTGTGGTATTGTTTTTTGTTGAAGAACATTTGGCAATGGTATTATATTTTTCAATTGTGGGTTGTAAACTTTAAGCCATGTGAAAATGGCCTATGTGGTCGCGGGGGATGTAGTTAAGAGTCTTAGAAACTCTAATTTTGATAATGGCCCAATTTGTGTCATGTTGATGGATGATTAAGGCCAAGGAAAGAAAAATTGGCATAGTTCACTGCAGTAACTGTTGCGGACAGCAGCAGTGAGATGAGATTGAAAATCACTAAAATAGTAGAAGTAGAATTAAATAGGGTAAATTATGAAATTGAACCTTGATGAATCTATTTTCATATGGATGAAACGAAACGACCATATGAGCAGTATACTGAGAAATATTAAAGTTCTCGTGAGACAGGGCCAGAACGGTTTCTGGGTCCCCTGACGCGACTTTGAAAATTTACCATAAATTATCCAGAAAGAATTAGGAGTCATGCCTTATATGTACAGATTCCATTTTGAGTCTAGTTTCATTAGAAACAAACGGCACCAGTATTATAGCCCTGTACAGAGAGATATTCAAGTTGTAACGCGCAAAGGTCAGAGCAGTCGATCCCTGTAACATGGGTGACTTTAACTAATAAACTGTACCAATTGGCCCGACAAAAATTCTAGAAATAAATCCATGGATGGGTATGTGAGTCAAATTCAGGTAAAATTTACGAAACCAGTTTCCGAGTTTTGAAACTCGAGATATGATTTTTAAGGCGACGGTGACGCAGTTTTCCAGCCTGACTGGAAATGACAAATTGGTTGGTACCTGAGAGGATTTGTTTAACCTCTCCCGGGTCCAAACGGCACAAAGTTAGGGGTGTTACAATTTTATTGGTATCAGAGCTATGGTTTAGTCGGTTCTAGGACTACCATAGCCGGGTGAGTCTAGCATACATGCCAAATTGTTAGTGGAATAATGTGATGACTTGACGGTTGAAATTTTGTTTTAAATAGCAATAGAACCCGGATAGAGAACCCCGGGATGACGTTGGGTGTAGCGCTGCCCCGACAAGGGACCCCTGTTGAGCCCAATCCCGAATAATCAAAATGAAGGGCAACAAGCCTTCTTCACCATGATGAATGAGTTGAATATGCCCAACCAACCTGTCCAACCATTCCGAATTTAAATACTCCACCCCAAGAGCCCGTAATGCCATCGCCATCGATCCGTGAGGTGGTAAACCACTGTGGACTTGATTAGGAAGGCCAGGAGAAGGCCATAGTTACCGAAGCCAAAGGGCCGAAGTTCGCTTGATAACACCATTAGAGTGTTTGATGAATTTATCACCCATGAATGTCTTAAGGTGCTATATCTTTGTTTAGACTCATTTACTATTGGTGGAGGACCTTGATTTCCATAGTCCCAAAGGAACAAGTTACTTGGGATTTCTTTCAAACGGAATTTGAAGAAATATATTAGTCAACGGTTCATTGATCAAGCGAAGGAGTTCTTGGAACTCAAGCAAGGCCGATGATCAGATTCAATAAACATGAGTTCGTAAGACTTAGTATGCGGGAGTGTGGCTGATGAGGTTGGATGTGCAAAAGATTTGAAGAAGGATTGAATGAAGAGTTAAAGTTACTAGTGGGAATTTTGGAGAAAAGGAGTTCGTGACACTAGTCGAACGAGCCAAGGCGGAAGAACTTGGGAAGGGAAGAAGAAGGCTGAATTTAAAAAGAGATTACCGTAAAAGATCGACAGTCTCCCCTTTCCAAAGAGGTTCGGGAGGACACCGAAGTCGAGGACATCGGGAATTTCCATTAGAGCCCACCATTGACGGACTAGCTATTCAGAGCTAGTGGGCAATAATCCCAAGAGAGACCCGAATGCCCCAATGTGGAAGACGACACCTAGGTGAATGTTGGGGTAAGTCCTTTTAGGGCTGTTATGGATGCGGTTCAAGGACCACTTCATTAGAGATTGCAGAGCTAGATGAGAGGAATAAGACGGGTGCAAGGCCCTGGAACGATTGCAGAGGTAGGCCCCGAGAATTCTGGAGGTAGGGGTGGTAATCGAGAGGAGCCCTAATACCTTGTCCGATCCGAGACCGCTTCCAGAGATATGCCATCCCGACGAGAGGAGGCATCCTCCTGACGTTATCAGTACTTTTACTCTTTGATACTAGTGTGATTGCATTGATTGACCCCCCTAC
>NW_026441190.1:0-4395 GCF_025698485.1 Gossypium arboreum | reverse complement strand
AATTGTGCTAGTGGCTACATCCGGCTAAGACCAAGGCATTCGGGAATTCTATCCCTAAGACCAAGGCATTTGTGCACGGATTATATCCGTTATATTCAAGAATCTTGGGCTGGAGGTGAGTGTTGGTTGCTGTAATGAATTCAATTAGTACACAAAAGCCCAAAGGATAAGGTACGTTATATGTGCATTGGAAAGTCGACATGTTTGAGCAACATTCGCTCAATCGACTAATAAATTTCAGTTATTGAATTGATTGATATTTTGTGAAATCATATAATGATGAAGTGTGAAGTAAGAATGTGTATTAATGAAATGATGCATTTGGCTATGTGAATGTATTGCTGTAATTAGAGTTGATTATATTCCTTGAGACTTACTAAGCATAAGAATGCTTACCGCTGCTTTGGCTCTCGCTTTTTTTAGATTTCGTCAAGCAATTGGATTTGGGATCTGAAGTCAAGTCATTCACACTATCAAGCTCCATTTTGGTATAAATTTTTTGATTGAACTTGAGATGGCATGTATAGGACTACCTCTTGTTTGTTAAATATGTTGTAATGTAAGTATGTACGGCCATGCTAAAATGGCTCAAAAGGGAAGCATGAACTTAGACAAATTGTGGGTTGTATGTATATATTTGGTGTCATGATGTGGCTATTGCTTGAAATGGGAATGTTGGTCATATGATCAGCCATTTGCATGGTTAAAATGATCATATTGAACCTATGTATGGCAAGACTAGTTGATTCATGGAGACTACCAAATAGGTAAGTCCTATCTTAAAAACAGATGCTGCCAGCTGCAGTGGCATGAATGTGAAAAATCACCAAAATTCATAGGAATGGAATTAAATAGTGAATAAGCTATTTAAATGAACCTTGATGAGTCTATTTTCATATGGAAGAAACAAAATGGTCATAGGAGTTACAGGTTAAGAGATATTAAAGCTATTGTGAGACAGGGCCAGAATGGTTTCTGGGTTCCCTGTCGCAACTTTAAAATTCACTATAAATTATCCAAAAGAATTAGGAGATATACCTTATATGTACAGATTACATTTTGAGTCTAGTTTCATTAGAAACAAACGACACCAGCATTAAAGCCCTGTACAGAGAGATATTCAAGTTATACCGCGCGAAGGTCAGAGCAGTCGATCCCTGTAACATGGGTAACTTTAACTAATAAACTGTACCAATTGGCCCTACCAAAAATCCTAGAAATAAATCCATGGATGGATATATGAGTCTAAATTCAGGGAAAATTTAAAACCAGTTTCTGGTTTTGAAACTCGAGATATGATTTTTGGCGCTAAGGACGCAGTTTTCCAGCCTGACTGGAAATGTCAAATTGGTGGGCAAAACATGGAACTTGGCTTGTTAACCCCCGTCCCAAACCCGGATGGTCTCGGGTTTGGTGTTACAATTTTATTTATGAGCCACCGGTTTAGTCGATTCTAGGACTACCGTGATGTGTTTGGGGTCTAGCTATACATGCCATTAAATGATGAATCGATAGTGTGATGATTTTCCAATTTGACTTTTGTTTGTTTATAGCAATGGATCCCGATCCCAACCGAACGATAGCGATGATGTGGAGAGGGTGGCGCCTCCCGCAAAAGGGACAATCGGGCAGACCTCAACCTATGGCCAGAATCCTAATGACGAGGCTAGGCAAGCCTTTTATAGTGTGATGAACGAATGGTTTAATCAATACACCAACCAAACACTGTTCCACAACCTCCATTCCCGACAAATGCAACCCTCAAGACCAATACCTCCGGGGACGACCAAATAAGTCAAGTAAGCCCCAATGATAGGGATTCAAAACATGGGGCCACAATTTAAGGCTACGGATGATGATGATGCCCGAGCTGAATTATGGTTAGATAACACTATCCGGTGCTTGATGAGCTATCCCCAAACTGATGAGTGCTTAAAGTGTACCATTCCTTGCTACGCCAGTCCGCCTACTATTGGTGGAGTACTCGACCTGTGGTGCCTAGAGAGCAAGTGACTTGGGAATTTTTCAAACCGAAGTTCAAAAAAAGTATATCACCGAGATTCATCGACCAAAAGGAGGGAATTTCTTGATCTTAAGCAAGGTTCTATGTCCCCATCATTAACTAAAAGTTTGGAGGCTTAGCCTGACGCTGAGAATTGATTTCGTCCGGCTATTATGTAAACGCCGAGGATGGGCTGAATGATGATATAAGGATGTTTGTTGGCATTCAGATACAGAGTTCGAGTACTTGTTGAGCGAAGCTTGTAAAGTCAAGAGCTTAAAAGGAGAAAACAAAAAGTGATTGGGGATTGGAGAATTCAAAGAGGTCCTTCGGAAAGTCTCTTCAACAAGCATCAAGAGATTTTGAGATGATGCAGCCCTAGAGGCGTCCGCTTTTCTAGACGAGGACGCGATCGACCCGTGACCACACGAGTCACCGATCGCCAGGTGGAAATGATCGAGAGAGGGCGGAGGTCCACATTGTGGCAAATGGCATTCGGGAGCGTTGGTTTCGTGATCGCTCCTCGCTATAAGTGTGGATCGCCACCACTTTATGAAGGATTGCCCGAGGAGCAAGAATGTAAGTCGAGTGCAAACCCGGTGCTACCATTGCTCGAGGTAGGCCACCTAGAAATATGGGCAATGTCTGGCCGAGAGGATCTAGAGATGCTACCATCGATTCGGGCTCGTGTTCGCAGACTTATGCCAACGCGACGCGAGGATGCCGCTTCCCGATGTTATTACCGACTTTCACTCTTTTCAATACAAATGTGATTGCTTTGATTGACCCCGGTTCTACTCATTCATATATGTGAAACCAGCATCCAAGAAGACTTTGCCTATTGAGTTCTCGAGTTTGTAATTCGTGTCAAACCCCTTCACAGGCTTGTTAACAAAGTGCAAGAAAAGTCCCCTAGTGTTCCGAGGTTCTTGTTTTCCCGGACCTAATGCTTTTGCCGCTCGATGAGTTCGATGTTATTCTTGGTTTGATTGGTTGACCATGCACGATGCGGTTGTAAATTGCAAGAGCAAGACTATCGATTTGAGGTGCGCGAATAATGAAATAGTTCGTTGAGTCCACGGACTTAAAGGTTGCCACCGTAATATCGCCGATGTTGGCCCGTAAATATGTAAGAAAAGGGTGCGGCGACTTTGCGACGTGCTCGATGACAAGGAATCGTAGGAAGAAACCCGAATCGCGTCGTGGTTTGTGAATACCCGGATGTTTTCCCCGAGGAATTGCCGTTTACCACCGTTCGAAATAGAATTTGGCATCAATTGGTACGTACCACTCCACTTCGATAGTCGTATCGTATGGCACCAACGGAATTAAAGGAGTTGAAAGCCCGCCAAGAATTGGTGGATAGAGGTTTTGCTCGCTCGAAGTTTTTGCTTGGTGCGCCTGTTGTTCGTGAAGAAGAAGGATGGAACCATGCGATGTAGATCGACTATCGCCGCCTTAACAAAGCGACGATAAAGAACAAATATCCGCTGCCACGTATTGATGACTTGTTCGATCAATCAAGGGAGCCTCGTGTTCTCAAAATAGATTTGAGATCGGGCTACTATCAATTGCGAATCCGAGATTCGACGGCCCAAGACCGCTTCGTAACGAGATATGGTCACTATGAGTTCCTAGTGATGCCTTGGGCTCACTAATGCCCTCCGGTATTTATGGATTTAATGAATCAATCTTTAGACCATATTTGGATCGACAGTCGTGTTCATTGATGACATCATGGTCTATTCAAGAAATGAGACCAAATTAACACCCGGTTAGTGCTGCAAATTTTAAGGGACAAGCAATTATATGCTAAGTTCAAGAAGTGTGAGTTCGTTAAGAGAGGTTAGCTTCTGGTCATGTGGTATTCTGACGGTATTCGAGCCAACCAATAAAATTTCAGCCATACTAAATTGGAAGCCTCAGAAATATTATGAGGTTCAAGTTTGGGGCTTGCTTGTTATTACCGACGATTTGTAAAAGGCTTTCAACGATAGCCACGATGACGGTTACCCAAAAGGATGTTAAGTTCGAATGGAGAGAAATGCCAAAAAGTTTCATCAACTAAAACTTATTTGATCAAGCCCCAATTCTAGTGCAACCCGAGTCCGCAAGGAGTTTGTTATCTATAGCGACGCCTCTACTTGGGTAGGTGATTAATGCAAGAAGGTCGAGTTGTGGCCTGCGCCGAGGCAATTAAAGCCCAAAGGATAAGGCGATATGTGCATTGAAAGTCGAATGTTTGAGCAACATTCCTAATCGACTAATAAATTTCAGTTATTGAATTGATTGATATTTTGTGAAATCATATAATGATGAAGTGTGAAGAAGTGTATTAATGAAATGATGCATTTGGGTTTGAATGTATTGCTGTAATTAGAGTTGATTATATT
>NW_026441189.1:0-5324 GCF_025698485.1 Gossypium arboreum | reverse complement strand
ACAGTCGATCCCTGTAACATGGGTGACTTTAACTAATAAACTGTACCAATTGGCCCATCCAAAAATTCTAGAAATAAATCCATGGATGGATATATGAGTCTAAATTCAGGAAAATTTACGAAACCAGTTTCGAGTTTTGAAACTCGAGATATGATTTTAAGGCGACGGTGATGCAGTCTTCCAGCCTGACTGGAAATGTCAAATTGGTGGGCAAACCATGTGAACTTGGCTTGTTAACCCTCGTGTCCGACACGCAATGGTCTCGGGTTCGGGGTGTTACAATTTTATGGTATCGAGCCACGGTTTAGTCGATTCTAGGACTACCGTGAGGTGTTTGGGGTCTAGCTATACATGCCATTAAATGATGAATCGATAGTGTGGTGATTTCGACAATTTGACTTTGAGTTTGTTTATAGCAATGGGTCCCGATCCCAACCGAGCAATAGCTGATGATGTGGAGAGTGTGGCGCTGCTCCCGACAAGGGACAGCGCGCGGACTCTCAACCTATGGCCAGCAATCCGAATGATGAGGCTAGGCAAGCCTTTTATAGTGTGATGAACGAATGGTTTAATCAATACATTCGAACTAACACTAGCTGTCCCACGACCTCCATTCCCGACAAATGCAACCCTCAGACCTACAATACCTCCGAATCGACCAAATAAGGTCAAGTAAGCCCCAATCGATAGGATTCAAAACATGGGGCCACTGAATTTAAAGCTACGGATGATGATGATGCCGAACGAGCTGAATTTCGGTTGGACAACACTATCCGGTGCTCGATGAGCTATCTTGTACACCGATGAATGCTTAAAGTGTACCATCTCCTTGCTACGTGATTCCACCTACTATTGGTGGAGTACTCGACTTCGTGGTACCTAGAGAGCAAGTGACTTGGGAATTTCTTGATCTTAAGCAAGGTTCTATGTCTACCGACTATGAACGAAAATTTGTGAGGCTTAGTGATACACGAGAATGCATTTCGTCCAGCTATTATGTGTAAATGCTTCGAGGATGGGCTGAATGATGATATAAGGATGTTCGTTGGCATTCTCGAAATACGAGAGATCGTAGTACTTGTTGAGCAAGCTTGTAAAGTCGAAGAGCTTAGAAAGGAGAAACAAAAAGTCGATGTGGGAACCGGAGAATTCGAAGAGGTCCTCGGAAAGTCTCTTCAACAGCATCAAGAGATTTCGAGATGATGTGAACCGGTCTAGAGGCGCTTTGGGCTTTTAGACGAGGATGCGATCGACCCCTGTGACCACACGAGTCACTTCGATCGCCATGGTGGAAATGATCACGAGAGAGGCGGAGTGTCAACATTGTGGCAAATGGCATTCGGGAGCTGTTGGTTTCGTGATCACTCCTGCTATAAGTGTGGATCGGCCGACCACTTTAGGAAGGATTGCCCGAGGAAGCTTGAATGAATGTGAGTCGAGTGGAAACTCGGGTGCTACCCTCGCCGAGGTAGGCCACCTAGAAATATGGGCAATGTCGTGGCGGTCGAGAGGATCTAGAGATGCTACCATCGATCTCGAGGCTCGTGCTCTGCGAGGACTTATGCCATACGCACACGCGAGGATTGCCTCTCCGGATGTCATTACTGGTGCTTTCACCCTTTTCAATACTAAAGTGATTGCGTTGATTGACCCTGGTTCTACTCCATCTTATATATGTGAAACCTTAGCATCCAAAGAAGACTTTGCCTATTGAGTCTCTGAGTTTGTAATTCGGTGTCAAACCCTTGGGTCATTACGTGCTTGTCAACAAAGTGTGCAAGAAAAGTCTCCTAGTGTTCCGAGGTTCTTGTTTCCCGGACTTGATGCTTTTGCCGCTCGATGAATTCGACGTTATTCTTGGTTTGGATGGGTTGACCATGCACGATGCGGTCTAAATTGCAAAAGCAAGACTATCGATTTGAGGTGCGCGAATAACGAGATAATTCGGGTTAAGTCTACGGACTTAAAGGGGTTGCCTACCGTAATATCGCAATGTTGGCCCGAAAATATGTAAGAAAAGAGTGCGATGCACGGCGACGTGTTTCGATGACAAGGAATCGTAAAAGAAACCCGAATCTGTGCCGTGGTTTGTGAATACCCGGATGTTTTCCCAAGAATTGTCGGGTTTACCATTGTCGGAAATAGAATTTGGCATCGAATTGGTACGGTACCACTCCAATTTCGATAGCTCCTGATCGTATGGCACCAACGGAATTAAAGGAGTTGGAAGCTCGTTGCAAGAATTGGTGGATAGAGGTTTTGCTCGCCGAGTTTTTCGCCTTAGGGTGCGCCATTGTTGTTCGTGAAAAGAAGGATGGAACCATGCGGTATGTAGATCGACTATCGCGCCTTAATAAAGCGACGATAAAGAACAAATATCCGCTGCCACGTATTGACGACTTGTTCGATCAATCGAAGGGAGCCTCGTGTTCTCGAAAATAGATTTGAGATCGGGCTACTATCAATTGCGAATCCGAGATTCGGACGGCCCAAGACCGCCTTGAACGAGATATGGTCACTATGAGTTCCTAGTGATGCCTTTGGGCTCACTAATGCCCTCAGGTATTTATGGATTTAATGAATCGGATCTTTAGACCATATTTGGATCGATTCAGTAGTCGTGTTCATTGATGACATCTTGGTCTATTCAAGAAATGAGACCGAACATGCTGAACACCTACGGTTAGTGCTCGCAAATTTTACGGGACAAGCAATTATATGCTAAGTTCAGCAAGTGTGAGTTCGGTTAAGAGAGGTTAGCTTCTTGGGTCATGTGGTATCTGCATCGGGTATTCGAGTCAATTCAATAAAATTTCAGCCATACTTAATTGGAGGCCTCAGAAATATTATCGAGGTTCGAGCTTTTGGGGCTTGCTTGTTATTACCGACGATTTGTAAAGGCTTCTCAACGATAGCCACGCCGATGACGGTTACTCCAAAAGGACGTTAAGTTCGAATGGACGAGAAATGCCAAAAGGTTTCGATCAATGAAAACTTATTTGATCGAAGCCCCAATTCTAGTGCAACCCGAGTCCCAGCAAGGAGTTTGTCATCTATAGCGACGCTCTCTACTTGGGTTAGGTTGCGTATTAATGCAAGAAGGTCGAGTTGTGGCCTTGCGTCGAGGCAATTAAAGCCACATGAGAAAAATTATCCGACTCATGATCTCGAGTGCGCCATCGTATTCGCCTTAAAGATTTGGCGACATTACTTATTTGGTGAAAGGTGCCATGTATACTCGGATCACAAAAGTCTCAAATATTTGATGACCCAAAGAGACTTAAATCTCGACAAAGACGTTGGCTCGAGTCGTTAAGGATTATGAGTCGATCATTGACTATCACCCGGAAAGGCGAATATGGTTGCGGATGCCTTGAGTCGTAAATCGTTATTCACTTTACGACGATGAATGTGCACTTGTCCGTCCGATCCGAAGCGGTGTTAGTGGCTGAATTGAAAGCCAAACCATTATTGACACACCAAATTCGAAGCTCGAAAGTCGACGACGTTGGTTGCAAAACGGCTGCGGTGTTCCGAACAAGGACTCGGAGTTTCAAATCGACGATGACGATTGTTTGAGGTTCAAAAGTCGCTTGTGTCCCAAAGAATTCGAACTCATTTCGATAATTCAATGAAGCCCATTGTAGCCGAATGGCAATCCACCGGGAGTACGAAGATGTACAATGATTTGAAACGTCGGTTTTGGTGGCATGGTATGAAGCGAGACATCTCGACTTTGTTTCAAGATGTTTAATATGTCAACAAGTGAAAGCGGAACATCAGTGCCTTGGATTACTTCACCAATCACAATACCCGAGTGGAAATGGGATCGAGTCACAATGGACTTTGTATCCGGACCGCCATTGTCGCAAGTAAGAAGGATGCGGTTTGGGTCGTGGTAGATCGATTGACTAAGTCGGCCCACTTTGTCCCCGACGCACGGATTTTTCAATGGACAAATTAAGCGGAATTGTACGCTTTCTATTGTGAGATTACATGGGGTGCCTATTTCCATCGTGTCGGATAGAGATCCGAGATTTACCTCGCGATTTTGGAAAAAGTTGCAAGAAGCTTTGGGTACCAAGTTGCATTTCAAAGACCGCCTTTCACCCTCAAACCGATGGTCAATCCGGACGGATAATTCGGATACTTGAGGATATGTTAAGATGTTGCGTCCTCGAGTTTAGTGGTTCATGGGAACGGTATTTGCCGTTGATTGAATTCGCTTACAACAAGACTTTCAATCAAGTATTAAAATGGCACCCTACGAGGCCTTGTACGGTCGTAAATGACGTACACCATTGTTTTGGACCGAGCTCGGTGAAAGCAAGATTTTCGGTGGATTTGATTAGGGATGCTGAACGAAGTGAAAGTAATCCGTGAAAGTCCAAGATAACCTCCGATCGTCGAAGTCGTACGCGGATCTGAGCGTAAGAATATCGAGTATCGGTGGGTGATAAAGTGTTCCTCAAGGTATCGCCTTGGAAAAGATACTCGATTCTACCGTAAGGGCAAGTTGAGCCCGAGGTTTGTTGGGCCATATGAGATATCCGAGCGAGTCGATCCATGGCATATCGTTTGACTTTGCCCCCGAACTCGAAAAGGTTCACGATGTCTTTCACGCTTTCGATGCTTCGACGCTATAGATCCGATCCATCGACGTGATTAGTCCATCGAAATTGAAATTCAAGCTAATATGAGTTATGAGGAAGAACCGATTCAGTATCCTATCACGAGAAGTGAAAGAGTTGTGAAACAAGCGGGTTTCGCTAGTAAAAGTGTTATGGCTCAAGCACGGGATAGAATAAGCTACTTGGGAGACCGAGAACTCTATGAAAGAGCGATATCCAAACCTATTTATCGGTAAGATTTTCGGGACGAAAATTTCTTAAGTGGGGAGAGTTGTGAGCCCAAAATTGACCCTAGTCGGAAGGTGGTCTCGGGACCACAAAACCGAGGCATAAAAATAATTAAAATTTATTTTGATGCCTATAATATGTGTGTGCTCATGTATGACATTTTATGATGATTGATTTAGTGTTATAAGGGTGAATTCCACAAGAAAGGACTTAGTAATGAACTTTGAAAGTATGATAGGGAAATGTGTGATGACTAATTAAAGCATGCATGCAAAATAATGGACTTGATGTCAAATTCCCCTTTATAGGTGGTGGCGGCCATGACAAGGAGGATGGGCTAAACATGTCATGAAACATGTTTTGTTGGTGCATTAGGTGAAATAATAAACAAAGGTGTATGGGTGATAAAAAATGAAAAAAAAAATGTGTGTGAGTGTGGTAATCCCCCATTGCCGTGAGTTGTAG
>NW_026441188.1:0-5180 GCF_025698485.1 Gossypium arboreum | reverse complement strand
ATCAAGGTACACTTACATAATTTATTTGCTATTTAATACCATTCCTACTATTTTTAGTGATTTTTCACATCCACGTCACTGCTGCTGTCAGCATCTGCCTTTAGTAGGCTTTACCTATTTCATACTTTCCATGATTCAATCGGCCCTTTTTACATACATAGCACAAAGTGTGATCATGATTAACCATTCCAATGGCTAATCGTTTCAAAATAATTCCATACCTCATAAGGGTCAACATACAAACGATTATAGTTCTATGCTAAAACGATATAAGATTTTCATGGCTATCTAAGTTTACACAACCGAGGTACATGACCTTCAACAAAGGATGGTCCTATACATGCCATTTCAAAGTTCAACCAAAATTTGTACCAAAATGGGGCTTCGATAGTGTGGATGACTTGACTTCTTTGATCCCGAATCCGATAGCTAACGGCGAAACCTATAAAACGAGAGCCAAAACAACGGGTAAGCATTTTAATGCTTAGTAAGTCTCAAGCAATGAAATCCTTTGACTAAGGTATTTTATTCACATGGCTAATTAAACCACTTTACTAATTCACATTCCCATACTCATACTTATTTCACATCACCAATTATGTTCATACACAAAAGAACAACTTAGCCCAAGGGTAGCTCGTTTATCAACTTAGCCATACTTACTTGTAAGAATTCAATTAGTACAAGCACATACAAACATACCTCATTGCTGGAATTTTCACAAGTGTATAAGCTGAAATTTTCACAGCAAGATTGCTCACTTGAATCACATACTTTGGATTTAACCGGATATAGCGACTCAACGATTGCCTTGGTCATAACCGGTTTGGTGACTTGCACAAAGGCCTTGGTCTTAGCCGGATATATCAACTTCGACGAATGCCTTGGTCTTAGCCCGGATATATCAACTCATCGAATGCTTCGTCTTAGCCGGATATATCCTTCCTTGAATGCCTTGGTCTTAGCCCGGATATATCAACTCCACGAATGCCTTCGTCTTAGCCGGATATATTTCCAATGTTCACTTACACATATATCAATATTCAAGACCGTCCATAGTTCATTTTGTTACTAAGCTCTAACACAAAATATCTATCAACCTTTACTATTTGGCTCAATGGCCACACAAACAAGGAGCATAATTTTGATATAATTCAAGTAGGGTCATCACTCAGACTTACCTTGAATGTTGTCGAGCGATTTAGGCTATTCAACTACTTTTTCCTTCCCTTTATCGGATTTAGCTCCCTTTGCTCTTGAGCTAATTCACACAAATTTAACTTATTAAAATCTCATCATGATAGCTTATGGCGAATATGACAAGGAGTGTAAATGGTCATATGGCCATCCTTTAGCTCAAATACACAATGGTCATGCACATTTTACATCACAACAAGCAATTCAATACATTCAAACATCAACGTGAAGTTCAAAGTACTTGGCCCTTATATACATACATCCACATATTTAAGCTCAAGAATTTTAACATAACATCAAGTGCTCAAATTACTCATGTGGCCGATTACACATGGTCATAAATACACAAAATCAAAAATAATTTCAAGGTTTTTCACACTATACATGTACTAGGCGAATGTACATGCAAATTTCACAACATTCTTCAACAAATTTCTTCTTTAAACAAACATATTTATCACTTTCTTCATAATCAAAATATCATGTGCAAACATATATACACATATAGGTGCATGGCGAATCTCAAGGTGTTCATAACCCTCAAAACACAAATTTTACCAATCAAGTAACAAGCATAAATCATGCTCATGAATGCATCATGGCGAATACATCACAATCATACCCCATTGAACTTTGGTCATGGTTAAACAAAGAACTCAATGTCTTACTCAAGATTGCTACAAAGAAATTTCAAGAGTAGTCAATCCATCATTGCATGCATCATTAGCAAGCTTCACATTTAGCATGCAATGGCTTTAACACAATATCAACCTTGGCCAAATACCATTTTCATGGCATAACAAGGATTTGAACCATGGCTAACATGCACATCAAGTTAGCAACCAAAACAAGCATGAATCTCATGACACAACCTCATACATACCTTAATCTTGATGCAAGTTTAGCCAAATCTCCTTCTAGATCTCTTCTAAACAAAGAAAATGAAGCAAAAATCTCTTCTTCCTCTTAGGAATTTGACCAAAGGAAGGAGGGAAAAGATGAACAATTTTTTGTTTTTCTTTCTTAGTCTTTGCTCAAAGAAAGGATGAATGACAACTTTTTTTTTTTCTTTCTCTCTAGCTACTGCACCAAGGGGGCATCCATGCTCATTTTTTTTTCATTTCTTAATTCTTTCTACATAATGCACTAACTAAACATGTTGGAAACATGTCCCTTGCCCATAATCTAGACATGGTCAGACTCATTCAAAATAAATGGAGTATTTGACATGCAACTCCATTTATTTTGCTTCATTCCTTTATTAACCTCTTGAAATTAGCTACATATTTTAAATCCTTTCACATGAGTCCTTTTTCTTTCAATTCACAATCAAATTAACTAAATCAAAGAATTCAAAATTCACACACGAGCACACATATTATAGGCATCAAAATAAATTTTAAATTATTTTTATGCCTCGGTTTTAATGTACGAAACCACATTCCGACTAGGGTCAATTTTGGGTCACAACTCTCCCTACTTAAGAAATTTTCGTCCCAAAATCTTACCGTAAATAGGGTTGGGTATCGCTCTTTCATAGAGTTCTCGGTTTCCCAAGTAGCTTCTTCTATCCGTGTTTGAGCCATAACACTTTCACTAGCGAACCCGCTTGTTTCGAACTCTTTCACTTCCGTGCCGAGATACGAATCGGTTCTTCCTCATAACTCATATTGGCTTGAATTTCAACCTCGATGGACTAATCACGTGCGATGGATCGATCTATAGCGTCGAAGCATCGAAACATGAAAGACATCGTGAATCTTTTCGAGTTTAGGGGCAAAATCGGACGATATCGATTGGACCGACTTCGCTTCGGATATCTCATATGGCCCGATGAACCTCGGGCTCAACTTGCCCTTACGGTACGAATCGGTATCTTTTTCCACTGCAAACTTTAAGAAACACTTTATCTCCCACGATACTCAATGTCCTTTCGTTTCAAATCCGCATACGATTTCGACGATCGGAGGCTATCTTGATTTTCACGGATTACTTTTACTTCATTCAGCATCTTTAATCAAATCCACTCCAAAAATTTTGTTCTCACCGAGCTCGGTCCAAAACAATGGTGTACGGCATTTACGCTGACAAAGCCTCGTAAGGCGCCATCTTAATACTTGATTGAAAACTATTGTTGTGCGAATTCAATCAAAGGTAGGTACCGTTCCCATGAACCATGAACTCGAGGATGCAACATCTTAACATATCCTCAAGTATCCGAATTATACGCCGGATTGACCATCGGTTTGGGGGTGAAAGCGGTCTGAAATGCAACTTGGTGCCCAATGCTTCTTGTAATTTCTTCCAAAATCACGAGGTGAACCTCGGATCTCTATCCGAACACAGAAATCGGTACCGTAATCTCACAATCTGAAAGCGTACAATTCAGCTAGTTTATCCAATGAAAATCCATACATGAGGATAAAGTGAGCCGACTTAGTCGATCTATCAATAATAACCCAAATTGCATCCTTCTTACTTGTCGACAACGGCGGTCCGGACACAAAGTCCATTGTGACTCGATCCCATTTCCACTGGTATTGTGATCGGTGAAGTAACCCAAGGCACTTGATGCTCGCTTTCACTTGTTGACATATTAAACATCTTGCAACAAAATCGGAGATGTCTCGTTTCATACCATGCCACCAAAACCGACGTTTCAACTCATTGTACATCTTACTCCGGTGGATTGCCATTCGGCTACAATGAGCTTCGTTAATTATCAAATAAGTTCAATTCTTTGGAACACACAAACGACTTCGGACCTCAAACAATCGTCATCATCAATTTGAAACTCCGATTCCTTGTTCGAGAACACACTCGGCCCGTTTTGCACGCAACTCCTCATCAATTTTACGAGCTTCACGAATTTGATGAGTCAACAATGGTTTGGCCTTTAATTCGCTACTAACACATTGTCGGGTAGGATAGACAAGTGTACATTCATCGTCAAGTAAAGCAAACAGTGATTTCGGCTTAAGGCATCCGCAACCACATTAGCCTTTCGGGTGATAGTCAATGACCAGCTCATAATCCTTTAACATCTCGAGCCAACGTCTTTGTCGCAGATTTAAGTCTCTTTGAGTCATCAAATATTTGAGACTTTGTGATCCGAATACACATGGCACTTCTCACCAAATAAGTAATGTCGCCATATCTTTAAAGCGAATACGATGGCGACCAATTCGAGATCATGGGTGGATAATTTTTCTCATGTGGCTTTAATTGTCTCGACGATAGGCCACAACTCGACCTTCTTGCATCAATACGCAACCTAACCCAAGTAGGGAGGCGTCACTATAGATGACAAACTCTTTGCCGATTAATTTGTACTATCTTTGGAGCTTCGTCAAATGAGTTTTCAATTGGTCAAAACTTTTCGACACTTTTCCGTCCATTCAAACTTGACATCTTTAAGCGGTTTCGTCATGGGTGTGGCTATCATCGAGAATCCTTTACAAACCGTCGGTAATGTAACCAAGTCCCAAAAACTCCGAACCTCGGTAATATTTCTTGGAGGTTTCAGCTTAAGTATGGCTGAAATTTTGCTTGGGTCGACTCGAATACCGTCGCGATACCACGTGACCCAAGAAGCTAACCTCTTAACGAACTCACACTTGCTAAACTTAGCATATAACCGCTTATCCGTAAAATTTGCAACACTAATCTCGGTGCTCGCATGTTCGGTCTCATCTCTTGAATAGACCAAGATGTCGTCGATGAACACAACTACGAACCGATCCAAATATGATCAAGATCCGATTCATCAAATCCATAAATACCGCGAGGGCATTAGTGAGCCGAACGGCATCACTAAGAACTCGTAGTGACCATATCTCGCTTCAAGGCGGTTTTGGGTATGTCCGAATCTCGGATTCAAGGCGATAATAGCCCGATCTCAAATCTATTTTTGAGAACACCGAGGCTCCTTCGTTGATCGAACAAATCATCGACGGGTTACGGATACTTTTTTTTTGTCACTT
>NW_026441187.1:0-5156 GCF_025698485.1 Gossypium arboreum | reverse complement strand
TAAAAATATGTAGCTAATTTCAAGAGGTTAATAAAGGAATGAAGCAAAATAAATGGAGTTGCATGTCAAATACTCCATTTATTTTGAATGAGTGGTTGCATGTTCTAGATTATAAGGGACATGTTTCCAACATGTTTAGTTAGTGCATTATGTAGAAAGAATTAAGAAATGAAAAAAAATGAGCATGGATGCCCCCCTTGGTGCCGTAGCTAGAGAAAGAAAGAAAAAAAAAAGTTGTCATTCATCCTTTCTTTGAGCAAAGACTAAGAAAGAAAAAACAAAAAATTGTTCATCTTTTCCCTCCTTCCTTTGGCGAAATTCCTAAGAGGAAGAAGAGATTTTGCTTCATTTTCTTTGTTTAGAAGAGATCTAGAAGGAGATTTGGCTAAACTTGCATCAAGATTAAGGTATGTATGAGGTTGTGTCATGAGATTCATGCTTGTTTTGGTTGCTAACTTGATGTGCATGTTAGCCATGGTTCAAATCCTTGTTATGCCATGAAAAATGGTATTTGGCCAAGGTTGATATTGTGTTAAAGCCATTGCATGCTAAATGTGAAGCTTGCTAATGATGCATGCAATGATGGATTGACTACTCTTGAAATTTCTTTGTAGCAATCTTGAGTAAGACATTGAGTTCTTTGTTTAACCATGACCAAAGTTCAATGGGGTATGATTGTGATGTATTCGGCCATGATGCATTCATGAGCATGATTTATGCTTGTTACTTGATTGGTAAAATTTGTGTTTTGAGGGTTATGAACACCTTGAGATTCGCCATGCACCTATATGTGTATATATGTTTGCAATGATATTTTGATTATGAAGAAAGTGATAAATATGTTTGTTTAAAGAAGAAATTTGTTGAAGAATGTTTGGAAATTTGCATGTACATTCGGCCTAGTACATGTATAGTGTGAAAAACCTTGAAATTATTTTTGATTTTGTGTATTTATGACCATGTGTAATCGGCCACATGAGTAATTTGAGCACTTGATGTTATGTTAAAATTCTTGAGCTTAAATATGTGGATGTATGTATATAAGGGCCAAGTACTTTGAACTTCACGTTGATGTTTGAATGTATTGAATTGCTTGTTGTGATGTAAAATGTGCATGACCATTGTGTATTTGAGCTAAAGGATGGCCATATGACCATTTACACTCCTTGTCATATTCGCCATAAGCTATCATGATGAGATTTTAATAAGTTAAATTTGTGTGAATTAGCTCAAGAGCAAAGGGAGCTAAATCCGATAAAGGGAAGGAAAAAGTAGTTGAATAGCCTAAATCGCTCGACAACATTCAAGGTAAGTCTTGAGTGATGACCCTACTTGAATTATATCAAAATTATGCTCCTTGTTTGTGTGGCCATTGAGCTAAATAGTAAAGGTTGATAGATATTTTGTGTTAGAGCTTTAGTAACGAAAATGAACTATGGACGTGTCTTGAATATTGATATATGTGTAAGTGAACATTGAAATATATCCGCTAAGACCGAAGGCATTCGTCGAGTTGATATATCCGGGCTAAGACCGAAGGCATTCGTGGAGTTGATATATCCGGCTAAGACCAAGGCATTCGTATGCGAGTTGATATATCCGGCTAAGACCAAGGCATTCGTGCGAGTTGATATATCCGGCTAAGACCGAAGGCCTTTGTGCAAGTCACCAAATCCGGTTATGACCGAAGGCAATCGTCTGAGTCGCTATATCCGGTTAAATCCAAAGTATGTGATTGAGTGAGCAATCTTGCTGTGAAAATTTCAGCTTATACACTTGTGAAAATTCCAGCAATGAGGTATGTTTGTATGTGCTTGTACTAATTGAATTCTTACAAGTAAGTATCGCTAAGTTGATAAACGAGCTACCGCCTTGGGCTAAGTTGTTCTTTTGTGTATGAACATAAGGGTCGGTGATGTGAAATAAGTATGAGTATGGGAATGTGAATTAGTAAAGTGGTTTAATTAGCCATGTGAATAAAATACCTTAGTCAAAGCTGATTTCATTGCTTGAGACTTACTAAGCATTAAAATGCTTACCCGTTGTTTTGGTCTCTGTTTTATAGGTTTCGCTCGTTAGCTATCGGATTCGGATCAAAGAAGTCAAGTCATCCACACTATCGAAGCCCCATTTTGGTACAAATTTTGGTTGAACTTTGAAATGGCATGTATAGGACCATCCTTTGTTGAAGGTCATGTACCTTCGGCTTTGTGTAAACTTAGATAGCCATGCGAAAATGGCTTATATACGTTTAGCATAGAACTATAATCGTTGTATGTTGACCCTTATGAGGTATGGAATTATTTTGAAACGATTAGCCATTGAATGGTTAATCATGATCACACTTTGTGCTATGTATGTAAAAAGGGCCGATTGAATCATGGAAAGTATGAAATAGGTAAAGCCTACTAAAGGCAGATGCTGACAGCAGCAGTGACGTGGATGTGAAAAATCACTAAAATAGTAGGAATGGTATTAAATAGAAAATAAATTATGTAAGTGTACCTTGATGAATCTACTTTCATATGGAAGAAACGAAATGGTCATATGAGTTATAAGTTAACAGATTTTAAAGTTCTTGTGGAATAGGGCCAGAACGGTTTCTGGATCCCCTGTTCCAACTTTGGAAAATCATTGTAAATTAACCAGAGATAATTAGAGTCATTCCATATATGTAGATTCCTCTCTGAGTCTAGTTTCTACAGAAACAAACGGCATTAGTATTGAAGCCCTGTACAGGAGATATCCAATTCGTAACGCACAAAGGTCAGTGTAGTCGATCCCTACAACAGGCGAGACTTTAACTAATAAACTGTACTAATTGGCTCGACCAAAAATTCTAGAAAAAATATGTAGATGGACATATGAGTCTAGTTTCAGGAAAAATTACGGAACTGATTTTCGAGTTGTAAAACTCAAGTTATGAATTTTGGAGCGACTAGTACTCAGATTGGCAGCTTGTCTGAAAATTGTCAATAAATGGGTTGAAGTCATTAACACCTCGCGTTCGACTCGTGACGGTCTCGGGTTCGGTGTTACAATTTTATTGGTATCAGAGCTACGGTTTAGTCGATTCTAGGACTACCGTAATGCGTTTGGGTCTAGCTATACATGCCATTTTATGTGATTATATGATAGTGTGGTGATTTACGCTTTGAACTTGTGTTTATTTATAGTAATGGATCCGATCCCAACCGAGCGATAGTCGATGATGTGGAGAGTGTGGCGCCTGCCGCACAAGGGACAGCGCCGGACTCTCAACCTGTTGCTACAATCCAATGACGAGGCTAGACAAGCCTTTTATAGCGTGATGAATGATTGGTTCAACCAATACATTCGAACTAATCTACTGTCCACAACCTCCATTCCCAACAAACACACCGCACCTACAATGCCTCCGTAATTGACCAAATAAGGTCGAATAAGCCCCAGTTGATAGAATCCGAAAACATGGGGCTCTGAATTTAAAGCTACGGATAGTGATGATGCCGAGCAAGCAATTTTGGTTGGACAACACGATCCGACTGATGAGCTATCTTGTACACGATGAATGCCTAAAGTGTACCATCTCCTTGCTACGTGATTCGCCACTATTGGTGGAGTACTCGACTTGTGCCCATGAACAAGTAACTTGGGAGTTCTTTCAAACCAATTTGGAAAAAGTATATCGATCGATTTATGGACCAAAAGCGAAAGGAATTTCTCGAACTTAAACAAGGTTCCATGTCTTCACGACTATGAGCGAAAATTCGTGAGGCTTAGCAGCAGCGAGAATGCATTTCTTGAAGTGTGATGTGTAACGCAAGATGGATGAATGATGAGATAAAGCTGTATGTTGGCATTTTGAAACCGAGAGTTTGTGACTCTCGTCGGCGGCAAATGCAGGAGCTTAGTATGGAAAAAAGGAAAGCGGAAGCGGGAGCAAGGGAGTTTCGTAAGAGGTATTCGGGAAGCCCTTCCACATCATCAAAGAAACTTAGAGATGGCTTAGGCCGATCTAGAGACACCGGCTTTTCTAGCGAGATCGCGATCGACCCTGACCACACGAATCACTTCGATCGCCAGGTGGGAATGATCGACGAGAGGACGAGTGCCGATTTGTGGCAAATGGCATTTTGGAAGTCAGATTCGTGACCGCTCTGTTACAAGTGTGGATCATTGACCACTTCATTAAAGATTGCCCGAGGTTGTCGAGCAATGTAGATCGATGGGAAACCGGTACTACCACTGCTCGAGGTAGACCATCCGGAAATACGGCAAGGCTAGTGGTGGTCGAGAGGATCTAGAGATCTTCGACCAGATCCGAGGCTCGCGCTCGCTAGGACTTATGCTATCGTCGCGAGGATGCCTCCTCGCGGATGTTATTACGGTACTTTCACTCTCTTTGATACTAATGTGATTGCTTTGATTGACCCGGTTCTACTCATTCTTATATATGCGAAACCTTAGCATCCAAGAAGACTTTGCCTATTGAGTCTCATGAGTTCGTAATTGGTGTCAAATCCTTTGGGTCGTTATGTGTGGTCGACAAAGTGTAAGAAATGCCCCTAGTAATTCGAGGTACTGTTTTCCGTGGGACTTGATGCTTTTGCTCGATGAATTTGATGTTATTCTTGGGTTGGATTGGTTGACCGTGCATGATGCGTTGTGAATTGCAAAAGCAAGACTATTGATTTGAGATGCAAACAACGAGATGATCCGAGTTGAGTCTACGAACTTGAAGGGGTTGCCGTGTAATATCATCAATGTTGGCCCGAAATATGTAAGAAAAGGGTGTGAAGCATACCTTGCGTATGTACTTGATGATAAGGAGTTAGGAATAGAACCCAAATCATGCTTGGTGGTTTGTGAATACCGGACGTTTTCAAGAATTGCGGGTTTGCCACCGTCGGGAGATAGAGTTTGGCATTGAGCTTGTAACAGGACCACACGATTTCGATAGCTCCATATCGTATGGCACCAACGAATTAAAGGGTTGAAAGCTCGTTGCAAGAGTTGATGGATAGAGGTTTTGCTCCTGAGTTTTTCACCTTGGGGTGCACCTGTTGTTTTGGAAAAGAAGGGGAAACCATGAGGTTGTGCATCGACTATCGCGCAATAAAGTGACAATAAAGAACAAGTATCCACCACGTATCGATGATTTGTTCGATCAATAA
>NW_026441186.1:0-5107 GCF_025698485.1 Gossypium arboreum | reverse complement strand
TATGTAAGAAAAGAGGCGGTTACCTTGCGACGTTTTCGATGACAAGGAATCAAAAGAAACCCGAATTCGTTCGTGGTTTGTGAATACCCGGATGTTTTCCCAAGAATTACCGGTTTACCACCGTCGAAATAGAATTTGGCATCGAATTGGTACCGGTACCACTCCAATTTCGATAGTCCGATCGTATGGCACCAAAAATTAAAGGAGTTGGAAGCTCTTGCAAGAATTGGGATAGAGGTTTTGCTCGCCCAGTTTTTCGCTTTGGTGCGCCTGTTGTTCGTGAAAAGAAGGATGGAACCATGCCCGCGCATCGATTATCGCCGCCTTAATAAAGCGATAATAAAGAACAAATATCCGCTACACGGATCGATGACTTGTTCGATCAACTAAAGGGAGCCTCTGTTCTCGAAAATAGATTTGAGATCTGCTATTATCAATTGCAATCCGAGATTCGACGACTCCAAGACCGCCTTCTAACGAGATATGGTCACTATGAGTTCCTAGTGATGCCGCTTGGGCTCACTAATGCCCCGCAGTATTTATGGATTTAATGAATCGGATCTTTGACCATATTTGGATCGATTCGTAGTCGTGTTCATTGATGACATCTTGGTCTATTCAAGAAATGAGACCGAATATGTAACACCGCGTTAGTGCCGCAAATTTTACGGATAAGCAATTATATGCTAAGTTCAAAGTGTGAGTTCGTTAAGAGAGGTTAGCTTGGGTCATGTGGTATTCCAGACGGTATTCGAGTCAATCCAATAAAATTTCAGCCATACTTAATTGGAAGCCTCCAGAAATATTAACGAGGTTCGAGTTTTTGGGGCTTGCCTATTACCGACGATTTGTAAAAGGCTTCTCAACGATAGCTACCGATGACGGTTACCCAAAAGGATGTTAAGTTCGAATGGATTTGAGAAATGCCAAAAAGTTTCGATCAACTAAAACTTATTTGACCGAAGCCCAATTTAGTGCAACCCGAGTCCCAAGAAAGAGCTTGTCATCTATAGCGACGCCTCTACTTGGGTTAGGTTATGAATGGAAGAAGGTCGAGTTGTGGCCTATGCGCCGAGGCAATTAAAGCCACATGAGAAAATTATCCGACTCATGATCTCGAATTCCGCCATCAGATTCGCTTTAAAGATTTGGTGACATTACTTATTTGGTGAAAGGTGCCATGTATACTCGGATCACAAAAGTCTCAAATATTTGATGATCCAAAGAGACTTAAATCGACAAAGACGTTGGCTCGAAATTAAAGGATTACGAATGGTCATTGACTATCACCCGAAAGGCGAATGTGGTTTGGATGCCTTGAGTCGAAATCATTATTCGCTTTTACGACGGAACGACACTTGTCTGCTCGATCCGATAGTGTGTTAGTAGTGAATTGAAAGCCAAACCACTATTGATACATCAAATTCGAGAAGCTGTAAAGTCGACGACGAGTTGGCGCAAAACGGGCCGAGTGTGTTCCAAACAAGGATTCGAGTTTCAAATCGATGATGACGATTGTTTGAGGTTCAAAGTCGCCTATGTGTTCCAAAGAATTGAACTCATTTCGATAATTCAATGAAGCCCATTGTAGCCGAATGGCAATCCACCCGGGAGTACGAAGATGTACAATGATTTGAAACGCTTGGTTTTGGTGGCATGGTATGAAGTGAGACATCTCCGACTTTGTTTCGAGATGTTTAATATGTCAACAAGTGAAAGCGGAACATCGGTGCCTTCAGATTACTTCACCAATCACGATACCCGAGTGGAAATGGGATCGAGTCACAATGGACTTTGTATCCGACCGCCATTGTCGCAAGTAAGAAGGATGCGGTTTGGGTCGGTAGATCGATTGACTAAGTCGGCCCACTTTGTCCCCGTGACGCACGGATTTTTCAATTGACAAATTAGTGAATTGTATGTTTTCGGATTGTGAGATTACACGGGTGCCTATTTCCATCGTGTTCGGATAGAGATCCAGATTTACCTCGCGATTTTGGAAAAGTTGCAAGAAGCTTTGGGTACCAAGTTGCATTTCAAGACCGCTTTTCACCCCAAACCGATGGTCAATCCGAGCGGATAATTCGTGATACTTGAGGATATGTTAAGATGTTGCCCTCGAGTTTAGTGGTTTATGGGAACAGATTTGCCGCTGATTGAATTCGCACAACAAAGTTTCAATCAAGTATTAAGATGGCACCACGAGGCCTTGTATCGTAAATGCCGATACACCATTGTTTTGGACCGAGCTCGAGAGCAAGATTTTCGGGTGGATTTGATTAGGATGCCAATGTAAAGTGAAAGTAATCCGTGAAAGTCTCAAGATAGCCTCCGATCGTTAGAAGTCGACGCGGACTCAAGCGTAAGGATATCGAGTATCGTGGGTGATAAAGTGTTTTCAAGGTATCGCTGGAAAAGATACTCGATTCTACCGTAAGGGCAAGTTGAGCCCGAGGTTCTGGGCCATATGAGATATCCGAGAGTCGATCCAAGGGCATATCGCTTGATTTTGCCCTCGAACTCGAAAGGTTCACGATGTCTTTCACGCTTCGATGCTTTGACGCTATAGATCCGATCCATCGCACGTGATTAGTCCATCGTAAATTGAAATTCAAGCTAATATGAGTTATGAGGAAGGACCGATTCGTATCCTATCACGAGAAGTGAAAGAGTTGTGAAACAAGCGGTTCCGCTAGTAAAAGTGTTATGGCTCAAGCACGGATAGAAGAAGCTACTTGGGAGACCGAGAACTCTATGAAAGAGCGATATCCAAACCTATTTACGTAAGATTTTCGGGACGAAAATTTCTTAAGTGGGGAGAGTTGTAGCCAAAATTGACCTTAGTGGAAGGTGGTCTCGGACTGAAAACCGAGGCATAAAAATAATTAAAATTTATTTTGATGCCTATAATATGTGTGTGCTCATGTATGACATTTTATGATGATTGATTTAGTGTTATAAGGGTGAATTCCACAAGAAAGGACTTAGTAATGAACTTTGAAAGTATGATAGGAAATGTGTGATGACTAATTAAAGCATGCATGCAAAATAATGGACTTGCATGTCAAATTCCCTTTTATAGGTGGTGGCCGCCATGACAAGGAGGATGGGCTAAACATGTCATGAAACATGTTTTGTTGGTGCCTTAGGTGAAATAATAAACAAAGGTGTATGGGTGATAAAAATGAAAAAAAATGTGTGTGAGTGTGGTAATCCCCCATTGCCGTGAGTTGTAGAGAAGGAAAGAAAAATTTTGTTCATCCTTTCTTTGAGCCAAAACTAAGGAAGAAGGAGGATTTTTGCTTCATGCTTGGTTTGGAAGAGATCTAGAAGGAGATTTGGCTAAGTTTGCATCAAGATTAAGGTATGTATGAGGTTGTGTTAGGAGTTTCATGCATGGTTTGGTTGCTAACTTGATGTGCATGTTAGCCATGGCTCAAATCTTTGTTAAGCCATGGAAATGGTATTTGGCCAAAGTTGTTATGAGGATAAAGCCATTGCATGCTAAGTGTGAAGCTTGATGATGATGCATGCAATGATGGATTGTCTACTTGAGTAAGATTTTGAGCTTTCTTTTGTTTTATCATGATTGAAGTTGAAAAGGAGCATGATTGTCATATTCGCCATGATGCATTCATGAGCATGGTTCATGCTTCTTGCATGTTAGTTAAAATTTGTGTTTTGGATGGCTATGGACACCTTGAAATTCGCCATGCTCATATATGTATATATATGTTTGCACATGATGTTTTGGTTATGAAGGAAGTGATGAATAAGTTTGTTTAAAGAAGAAGATGTTGAAGAATAATTGTGAAATTGTAAGCACATTCTACCTAGCACACATATGAGTGCTTGATGCTATATTGTAAGTTTTGAGCTACAATATGCAAAGCATTAACTAGTAAAATGCATGCTGTTTTTGTGTGGTATTAAGTGCATAATTGGCCTCAACATGGACAAGTATATTCGCCTTGGGTAGCCTATTGAAGGCCTTAGCTTTTCCTTGATGCTCTAATAAATTGTATTGAATTGCTTGATGTAGTATAAATGTGCATGACCATTGTGTATTCAAGCTAAAGGGTGGCCATATGACCATTTAAATTCCTTGTCATATTCGCCATAAGCTAGCACAATGAGGTTTTGATAAATTGAATTTGTTTGAATTAGCTCAAGAGCTAAGAGGGCCACAATTGGACAAGGGAAGGAAAAGTAATCGAATAGCCGAAAAGCCGCTCGACAACATCCGAGGTAAGTCCTCAAGAAGTGACCTTACTTGAATTATGTGGAATGAAATATGGATGTATTGATTATTGATTTATGTGTATGAGTATTCAATGATACCGGCTAAGTCCCAAGGTGATTATGTTAGTGATTATAATTGTGTTTGAGCCTTAGTAACAAAATAAATATGTATGTCCAATGATTATTGATGTATGTGTGCATGAGAAATTGAATGATATCCGCAAGCCCTCAAGACAATTATGCTGGAAATTATAACCGTTAAGACCAAGGCAATTGTGCTAGTGGCTACATCCGGCTAAGACCAAGGCATTCGGCGAAGTCATTCTATCCGGCTAAGACCCAAGGCATTTGTGCAAATCGTGATATCCGGTTAAGTCCCGAGGCCTTGGTGCGGGTTACCATAACCGGCTATGTCCCGGCGATTGATCGAGTAGCGACATCCGTTAAACTCAAGGTATGTGATTTGAAAATTATAAGCTTGCTGGAAAATTTCAACTAATGCACTTGTGAAATTTCCCAATGACAAGGTAAGTGCGGTGTGCTTATGCGCTAGGAGTAAGAGCGTGAATATCCGCCCTATGATGGAACGAAGTTATCGGCCTTAATGAAGCCGTTATTTGTGTATGAACATAAGAGTTGGGATGGTGAAGTAAGTATGATTATGTGAATGTGCATTAATGAAATGATGCATTTAACTATGTGAATGTATTGCTGTAATTAGAGTTGATTATATTCCTTGAGACTTACTAAGCATAAAAATGCTTACTCCGCTACTTTGGCTCTCGCTTTCTAGATTTCGCCGATAGCAATCGGATTCGGGATCGTTGAAGTCAAGTCATCCACACTATCAAGCCCCCATTTTGGT
>NW_026441185.1:0-5473 GCF_025698485.1 Gossypium arboreum | reverse complement strand
TAATTCGTAAGTCTAATGTGTTAGTGATCGATTGTAGGATTATCGCGTGGGAGATATCGTCATCGATCGTCATCAACCAAGTGTAAACAACACCTCCCTTAGATGAATCGGTAAACCGAAATCCAAACGTTGGTATTTTGTGAACTCATGAGCATCTGGCTTCGTGAATAGTTGTTAATGAATATGGTGCATTTCGATGATTAGAGTGCAGAGTGTGCATTTTCGTGCACAACGGTATTTTTGAGCTTAATGGGCTGAAAATGGGCCATCGGGCCAACGAGCCCACTTTGGTAAAAATACGAGGTAAGTACTTCTGATTACTTGGTAAACGTTAGAATGAGCATGAAATCTTAGCAATCGGTAATAATTATTGAAATACCCTTATGCATGCAAAATTACGATTTTACCCCTAGGGTTATTTTTTTCTGAAAAGCATGATGTTACATTTACGTATCGTATGCCATGACATATTATTTACATTGCATGGGACATGGGTTTATAATGATGGAGGAAGCGTTCTAGCGACCTTTCGCAATCTAGTGGCCTCGCCACATATATCTGATACGTGACTTCGTCACGATGTCTGAAGCCTCATTGCAATCGATGGCCGCCACATATATATATCTATTACGGTGGCCTAGCCACAATATCGTATCTAGTGACTTCGTCACAATATCTCGACTTATTTGCAATTTACGTAATGGTTGTAGCGGTTGGGTGGGTCGAGTAGTCTCCCACATGGTGTAAGGTGGTATGGGTGTGTTATGGATGGCTCTGGGTTGGGATTTACGCATTCATGATATATTTGTTCGATCGCTATGGGCATATGGGTTTCATTCGATTTACATCTTGGGCCAAGGCCGATAAGCTGACTTTGAGGTTTGATCTATTTTGGGCTATGGTTGGGTTATGTTTGCCTGAGTTTACCGAACTCACCCTTTATTTTCATCTCTGCGAAATCCCCAACCATAGTGGGCTTGGAGCTGTGAGGGATTGAGATGGCCACGTCATCGCAAAGTTGGTTTTCTAAGTTTAGTTTATTTTTATTATTTTATATTCGATTTAATTTTGGGTTTTAAGTTGTAATAAGGCCGCTATTTAAATTTCTTTTTTCGCTATGGTTTTATTTTACGATTATATTTATACTATGAGAACGCTAGTGTTAGGATCGGGTTTTCAAAATTAATAAACATTTCCAAGACTCAACAAGCACAACAAATGGATATCTTAAAGATTGATAAACCGGCTTTTCATTCAACCGCTGTTTTTACAAAGACCACCCCAATAACTTAAACCAACGAATGCATACTAAGTCGTTAGTCCATGTCACACGTCAGATCTGGCAATAACGTCTGGGCCGGGTTTGGGGTGTTACAGCATGGGTGACACGGCCATGTGGCCAAGCTGTGTAACATTCAAAATAGGGACACACGGCCGGTCCCAGCCCATGTCTGTGCCTGTGTAACTCTTTGACTTAGGTCACATGGCCAAGCCACAAACCCGTGTGTCAGGTCGTGTAACTCTCAAAATGGCTTTACACTCCCGTGTGCTAAGCTGTGTAACTGCCTGGCTTGCAACCCTTTGAAACCTACAGTAGTCACAAGGCCATGTCGCATGTCCGTGTGTCACATGCGGCTGAGACACCTCTGTGTCTTAGGCGTGTGCACAAGAAATAAGCCAAATTCAAGCCATTTCTTTCACCCAAATCAAGCACACACCTACAAATCATTTGCACATAAAATCAAGCCTTTAAACATACCTAAAACATGCATAATAAAACCAATTCAATAGGTCATTTATCCATACAACCAATAGGCCCACAATTCACCTCAGTTTCATTCTACCAAATATTACCTAAACATGTCAAAACCTATCACTATCACACATCATAATTCATTATATACTAAGCTATATACACCACATACTTGAAGTATTCAAGCACCAACACTTTGCACCAAAAAGAATTGTACATCAACTACATATATTTGGTCTAAAAGGTTTACCAAGTTATGAACATAAGTTCAAATTCCATTCACTAGCGACAAGCCTAAACATATCAACTTTTAACATTTACATTTTCACAAAAATAACATAACATTAAAGACCTTTCCTAATACATGCCATTTTAGCCAACTATAGTAAGAACCAAGATGACTACTGAGATGATGATGATAGTGTGTGAGCTTCGAGTGAATCCAATCCAACCAACAATTCCAAGAGTCTTACAAAAATAAATCAAACTAATAAGCACGATAGGGCTTAGTAAGTTCGATCATAAATTCATTTGTTATCGACTACAAATGTTCAATTTGATGATAACTTTCAATACATCAGCACAAGCTTTCTAAGCACGAAGCCTGAATAACACCAGTACAAAGACTGCTAGGCATAGAGCCTGAATATCATCAGCACAAAGCCTATTAGGCACAGAGCCCAAATAACACCGACACACAAAGCCTACTAGGCAGAGAGCTCGAATAACACTGAGTTTCTATTTCTTTAAACATAGTTAAATGGAAATTCAAGGATAAATCAATAATAAAATATTATGAAGTATTCAATGAACTAAAAAGAAGCATATAACAAACTTATGGACTAGATTAAAGAAATTTACGAAAAGTAGGAATTACTCCAAAATCTTCCCTTTTCTGCGATCTTCAACTCGTTTGTGATCTAAAACAATAATTTCATTCAATTGAGTAATTCTAAACATTAATTTAATTCATAATTCATTTATATGAAAAATTACTATTTTGCCCCTAACATTTTAACTATTCACAATTTAGTCCTTAAACTCATAAATTGAAATCTAAGCATTTTCATCATTTTCTCAAACTAGTCAATTTCTATAGGGACCTATATAAATCCATACAATTCATCATTCCACAAATTTACCATGAACTTTTACTAGTTTTTCAAATAAGTCCCTAAATAACATTTTCATAAAAATCACTTTACAAAAGTTGTTTATTTGTCAACAAAGATTCATTTTCTTCCATCAAACATCAAAAATCACATGAACACATTCATGGAAAAACCCTAACCTTTTAACAGTTTTGCAAATTAATCCCTGGGCTAGGTAGATTAAGCTACAACGACTTCAAAAACATAGAAATCATTAAAACAAAACCGAAATTCACTCTCATGGAAGGATGCTATGGCCGAACCTTCAAATGCACTTCAATGGAGTTTTTCTTCCTTATTTTTAGTGGAAGATGGACAAACAAAGATGATAGGTTTGTTTTTCATTAATTTTACTAACCTTTATTTATTAAATTACATGATTAACCTTATTATCAACCTTTGAAATTACCTATTTAATTTCCATATTTGTCCACTCAATATAACAATGGTCTAATTACCACATAAATCCCTTAACTATTTAATTTCACAGTCATTTGGTACATTTAACTTATAGAACTCTAATTTTTCATCTTTTACAATTTAGTCCTTTTCGCCAAATTAAACTTGCAAACGATAACATTTCTTAACAAAATTTTTATACAACCTTGCTAATATTCCATAGACTCTAAAATAATAATAAAATAAATATTCTCACATCAGATTTGTGGTCTTCAAACCACTTTTCTAATTTCATTGAAAATGGGCTGTTATAACTCTTCCCTAAATAAATTTTCATCCTTGAAAATCTTTTCAGAAAAGAGGTTCTGGTATTGTGATTTCATCAATTCTTTTGTTTCCTATGTGGCCTCTTCAAACCCGTGATGATTTCATAAAACTTTAACCAATGATACTATTTTATTATGGAGTTCTTTTACCTCACGTGTTAAAATCTTTATTGGTTCTTCGGAATATAAAAAATCAGGCTGAATTTCTACCTTACATGGAGAAATTATATGTGATGGATCAGACCTATATTGCCTCAACATCAAAACATGAAAAAACATTGTGAATCTTTTCAAGCTCCAGGGGTAGAGCTAATCTATAAGCTATAGGACCAACTCTTCCGATGATTTCATATGACCTAACAAACCTGGGACTCAACTTCCCTTTTCCACCAAAATGTAGAACCTTTTTCCACGGAGAAACCTTTAAAAACACTCGATCACCTACAACAAACTGAATACCCTTACGCTTCAAATCTGCGTAAGATTTTTGACGATCTGTCGTGGCTTTCAAGTTATCCTGAATTGATCTTTATCTTCAGTATCTTGAATTAAATCAACCCTTTCAAACTTCTTTTCACTCAATTTCGACCAACACAACAGACGTCTACATTTATGCCCTTATAAGGCTTCATACGGTGCCATTTTCATGCTCACTTGATAGCTGCTATAGTAAGCAAACTCAACTAACGACAAATATTTCCCCAGCTACCTTCAAACTCAATAATGTAACACCAAACCATGTCTTCTAAAATTTGAATCACTCATTCAGTTTGGCCGTTCGTTTGAGGATGAAAACCAGTACTAAACTTCAATTTGGTACCCAACTCCTCATGAAACTTACCCCAAAATCTTGAGGTAAATCTCAGATCATGATCCAAAATGATAAATAACAGAATACCATGAAATCTAACAATCTTATTAACATAGAGTTCGGCTAATTTTTCTAATGAATAATCCATTTGTACTAGTATGAAATGTACAGATTTTGTTAGTCAATCCACAATAACCCAAATTGCATATTTCTTTCCTGGCGTTAACGATAATCCAGTGAAAAAATCCATTATAACTTGATCCTCTTTCCACTTTGGAATCATGATCGGTTGCAATAACCCGAAATTTGATGCTTAGCTTTTACTTGCTGACACACCGACATTTTGATACAAAATAAAAAATTTCACATTTCATTCCCCGGCCACCAATAAAACTGTTTCTAATTAGCATACATCTTTGAGTTTCCCAATAAATAGAGTACACACTACTATGAGCTTATTTTAATAAATTTTCTCTAAGTTTCAAATCATCAAGTTCACACAACATTTTTCAAAAGTACAAATTACCATAATCACGAATGTTAAATTCAGTATTTTGACCAGTCTCAACCATCTTCTGTTTGGCTACCGACTTGAATCAACTAGCTGTAATTCTCGTATATTTTGTAAAAAAAAAAGGTTTAACCTTGAGCTCAGCTAAAATAAAACCATCACACTTCATCTATAATTTGATATTCATTGCTTACAGGGCAAAAAGATATTTACGACTCAAAGTGTCAGCAACCACATTTGCTTTTCCAGGATGATAATCAATCACAAGTTTGTAGTCCTGTAACAATTCTAACCATCTACGCTATCTCAGATTCAATTCTTTTGGGTCATCAAATATTTCAAGCTCTTATGGTCAGTATAAACATGACACTTTTCACCATACAAGTAATGACGCCAAATTTTTAAAGCAAACACAACTGCTGCTAATTCCAGATCATGCGGTGGTACTTAGCCAACCTTAGAAAGCTTCATACTTGTCCGACCTTAGAAAGCTTTGTACTTCAGATACGTTTCATGGGTTTT
>NW_026441183.1:0-4870 GCF_025698485.1 Gossypium arboreum | reverse complement strand
CCCGTCCACTCTCAGAATCTCAGACGCCCAATAAACGCGACTAACTTGCCTTTTGACTAAATCTCAATCTTTTTCCATGGTGACACCTTCAAGAACACTTTATCACCCACTTGAAATTCAATCTTTTTCTTTTAAATCAGATATGACTTTTGTGATCCGCGCCTTTCAAGCAATCCAATTACTTTTATTTTCTTTCGTTTTTTAACTAGATCAACCGTGAATCGCTTCCACTAAGCTGTCCAATATAAAGGAGTCCACACTTAAATATAAGGCTTCAGACGTGCCATTTGTATACTTGATTGATAATTATTGTAGGCAAACTCAATCAAAGATAGATATTTCTCCCAACCTCCAAATTCTAAAAACAAAGATTAAGCATATCTTCAGTACCGGATTACTCTTTCCGCTTGACCATCTGCTTGTGGATGAAATGGATAAAGTTCAATTTTGTACCCAAAGCTTTGTAACTTTTTCCAAAATCTCGAAATCTTGGATCTCTATCGATATTATAAATAGGTATCTGCAACTTCACAATTTCAAAGAATATATAATTCTTAATTTATCAAGTGAGTAATCAACGCATGTATAAAGTGGGTGATTTGTTAATCTATCAACCACTACCCAAATAGCATCCTTCTTTTTAGGAGTTAAAGGCAAACCGTTACAAAATCCATGGTAATCTTGTCCCATTTCCACTGTGCCCATTACCCTAAGTAACCCAAGGTACTTGATGTTCAATTTTTACTTGTTGATGATCAAACACTTAGTTACAAATTCAAATGTCCTTTTCATACCGCCACCAATACCCTTTTTTAAATCATTATACATTTTGAGCTACGGGAACCGATAAAACACATTGCGCCTCATGTAATATTTTCTCAATCAATTTATCATTTTTTCCACATATTCTGCCCTAAACATCAAAAATCCGTCCAACTCAAAACTGAAGTCATAACTCGATTCGTTGAGTTCTCTTGATCCAACTCACTATCATTCTTTTGAGCATCACAAATCAACCGAGAAATAACGGTTTAGCTTCATCTGCTAAAATTGACCCCATCGAAATGCTAACCTGTTCATGGCTCTCAAAGTGAAAAGAAATTTTCAAGGCCCAAAGAATACATTTGCTTTTCCGATGATAATCAATCACTAGATCATAATCCTTTAATAATTGATCTTGTCCAAATTTAGGTCCTTTGATTCATCAAGTACTTCAAACTTTTGTGATCGAAAATTCGCATTTTTCACCGGATAAATAATGTCGCCAAATCTTCAAGGCAAAAACAAAAATCGCCCAAATCATGTGTAGGATAGTTCTTCCTGGGTTTTAACGTCAAGCATAAGCTACTACTTGCCCTCTTGCATCAACACACATCCAAGGCCTATCAATGATGCATCACTATAAATTACTTAACTCCTTTCCCGACTCCGTACTAAAATTGGTGCTTCATAATCGGGTTTCAACTTTTCAAAACTCGTTGACATTTATCACCATTCAAACTTAACATTCTTTACAACAATTTAGTCATAGAGAGGCAATTATCAAAATCCTTCAACAAAACGCCTATAATACCCGGCCAAGCCTAAAAGCTTCTAACCTCAGATAATTTCTTCGTTTCCAATCAACATCCAGTAAATCTTGCTTGGATCCACCAATACCATCACCGAGACTATATGCCCAAAAACCCTTCACGCCGTAACTCACTTTACTAAACTTGGCAAAAGCTTTTCTCTCAAGATCTCCAATATAGTTCTCAAGTGTTCGCATGTTCAAACTCATCTCGAGAATAAATTAAAATGTCATCTATAAACACTACTACAAACTTATCCAAATATGGGGAACCGATTCATTAAGTCCATAAATAATTGGAGATTTGTTAGGCCAAAAGGCATCACCAAACTCATAATGTCCATATTGTCCTAAAGGTTTTCGACATCCGACTCTTAACTCAAATTGATAGTAACTGCATCAAATCAATCTTTGAAAACACCGGGCCCCTTTAACCGATCAATAAATCATCAATCCTAATGGGTACTTGTTCTTTATAGTCACCTTATTGTCATAATCAATGCAAAGTCTCATTGAACCATCCTTCTTTTTACAATAATACAGAGCACCCGTGGAGAGAAACTCCCTCACAAATCCCTTGTCTTTAACTCCCAATCGAGCCTTCAATTCTTTTAATTCAATGAGCCATTCTATATGGAGCAATCGAGACGGCGCATTCCCAACAAATCAATGGAAAATCTATTCTGCTTGGAGGCAACCTGAATTCCTCCGAAAACATCCGAAACTCGACTATAGGTACGATTCAAATTTCCGGAGAATCTCAACATTCATTACATAAGCATAAGCTTCACCCTTTTCTCATGTATTTTTGGTATATGTGCAAATCACCATAGGCAATTTATTTGATTCGTCTGTTTCAACCCACGAATTCTCCATTTTCACATTTTAATCTAGTGTCTTTTGTTTACAATCTTTAGCATCATACAATGTTAACCCCATTCCCAAGATAACGCCAAACTCACCAAATGGTAACAAGATCAAGTTGGCCGAAAAAAGGACCTTGAATCATTAATGGGCAATTTTGCAAACCTTGTCAACTAGCACATATTGGCCGGGTTACACTTTAATCAGAACTCAAAAAACAGCAACTTTTTTATTGGATACTAAATTCATGCAAATATAGGAATGGTGGACCCGGATCAATCAATGCAATAACAATAGTATCATAAAGAGAAAATGTACCAAGAATGACATTGGGAGATGATGCATCTTCGAGCACGATAGCATAAGCTCTAAGGGTGCTCTAGCTTCGATCTTGGCTAAATCTTTCATCACGTTTATTTACTAGTCCCACCTCCGATTTCTTGGGTCTACCTCACAGCGGTGGTATTCGCCTAACACTCAAATCTTTCTTCTTTAACCTTCTCCAACCTAATAAAATGCTTTGAACAGATTTGAAACAAGCTCGCTTTCCCCCAACACTCACCATAATGTTGCTCGACATTGTACACTCTTTTAGGGACATTACCACACTTGCCACAAGTAGCTTGAGCTTTAGACCAATATGCTCTACCACATCTCTGTAAACCCAATTGAAACGCATTCGAGGGTTTGTCTTTTGGACCTCTTTGGTTGAGATTGAAATGGCTTATTATCCGTTTTTTCGACATCTCGGCCTCAATAGGCCTTTTCTTTTTTTTGTTCAATTCTTCCTTTTAAGAGTCGATCAACCAATACTACAAATTCTTTCAACTCCAAAACCCACAAACACTTTAATGTCCTATTCAGCCCATCTTCAAATCTTTCTACACATAATGGCCTCGGGACACACATTCCGGGCATATTGTTTAGTCTTACAAATTTGTAACTCTGGGCATTTTTCCTTGCTTCAATTCAAGGAACCTTCCGCTTTTGATCAATAAATCCGATTATGTTTTTTTCTAAATTCTTCCCGGAAGAAATCCCAAGTAACTTTTTCTTTGGCACCATCGCAACAAAGTCTTCCAATTGGTAGGTCAATCTCTCAAAAGTGATACAAGACACTTTAAGCATTCCTTGGTACATGAGAGCTCATCAAATACACGGGTAGAATTTTTCGCCAATTCCGCTTTCTGATCATCATCAACCTTGCTCTAAACTCTTCGCCCCTTGTTTTCAATCTTGTCAACCGGAGGCTTGTTCATTCTTACCAAATTTATACCTTGAACCAGTGAATCCCCGAGGTTAGGGGGTGGAGGAGGTTGAGCATTTGGATTTGCTCAATAAATTCAAGATACCAATTGTTCATCATTTGGAGAAAGGCCCCAGCCTCATCTCCTTGTCCCAATGTCTCAGTTCTATTTTCACAAAGCGGTCCCTTGGGAGCCCAGACATTAGCAAAGATCATCACAGCCTTCAGATCCATTACTATATTAAAAACAAAACAGCTTTAGAATAATCAGAGTCACCACACTATCACAATATTTTTATGGCATGTATAGCTAGACTTTACACACACTTTATTAGTCCGAGAACCGACTAAACCATAGCTCGATACCACTAAATGTAACACCCTTACCTGCTATCAGAAGGATACAAGGTATTACGTAATATAACATATACCAAGATAGAAATATGTCATCCCATTTGATAATGCATCGATAACATATATCTTGAAAAATATTAGCCAACTTTTATGGCTTATCAAAGTAACCGTCGAAATCAAACTAATATTTTAAACCTAGACAAATATGACACATAACAAAATAATTTTTGCCTACTATACATGCCATAATTCAAAACATTTAGTTCAAATACCCCAAAGTATGATAGTGGGTAGATCTTCACGATCCTTGACTCAAGTGGAGAACACTATAAGACAAAAGAGAGAAACAGTAAGCTTATAGCTTAGTAAGTAGTATGTAAATACTAATTTAAGAATCTAACATGTTTACACAACAATTCAAGTATGTCTACTTTAACTTCACTACTTATTCCACTTCGATTAAGCTGTCTCTGCGTCATATTCACTAAATAAATCATAACTCGAGTTAAAAAACTGAAATTCATATCCAAAATTTCCCTGAATCTAGACTCATAAAGCTTCTTGCTAAATTTTTTATAATTTTTGGTTCAGCAGATTAGTACAGTTTATTAGTTAAAGTTTCCTGTTACACAGCTCGACTGACCTGACCTCTGTCCACTACGAATTGAATTTCTCTCAGTACATAACTCAAACAACCCTGAAGTATGTTGTATTTAAAACTAGTCTCAATAAGGAATTTATGCATGTAAACTATATTTCTTAGTTTGTTTGTACAATTTTTAATGATTTTTCAAAGTAAACAGGGGATCACGTATTCATCCTGAGCAAGTCAGTTA
>NW_026441182.1:0-5214 GCF_025698485.1 Gossypium arboreum | reverse complement strand
TCCAGTTGACACATGTGAACGAGAATACATCTCTAGATTTCTTAGACGGGATGGCAATGACTTACTCATGTACCTCTTTCTTGTATCTCTTGCATCGGCTCGTCTTCTTCCTCTCTTTAACTAAGTCTTCGCTTTACAAGCCCATTCAACAAGTACCACAAATTCTTTCAACTCAAGAATACCCACTAATGTCTTAATATCCTCATTAAGCCCATCTTTAAATCTTCTACCATCTTAGCCTGAGGTACACACCTGAGCATATTTACTAAGTCCGATTTAATTCTCTTATATTCATTTATCATTATATGACCCTATTTCAATTCAAGAAATTCTTACGATTCTGCTTTGATAAATCTTTCGCTAATGTATTTCTTTCAAATTCCTCTTGAAAGAATTCCCAAGTAACCCTCTGTGGTACTACAGATATCATCATCCTCTACCACCGATACGTCGATCTCTCAACAGGACAAGGCATACTTTAAGCACTTATCGTACATGACAATTCTTCAAATACTTGTATCGAGTTTTCTAACCGTAACTCTACTCTTCGTGGTCATCATTGGCATTTGTTCTAAATTCCTCAACACATTGTTTTCAATTCTATCAACAGATGTTCTAGTAAATCTCATGAAATCCATATGTTGAGGCATTGCATGTGGGTTGAGGATTTGGGGAGTGGGGAGGTTGAGTGTAATATCCCGATTTTGGGCCTAGTGGAATAGGCTTCGACCACAAAATACGAGATAGAAATAATTATTTTATGATTATTTTAAGGTCTATGATATGATTTCATGATTGTGTGAAAATTTCGTGAAGAAATTTTATGCATAAAGTGCTTAAATTGAAATTAGGGACTAAATCGAATAATTTGCAAAACTTGCATTCTAGAAGTTTCTAGTATGAAATTGTTTTGAAATATTAATTAGGAGGTCTTAAAGAGAAATTTTACCAATTTCTAAGTCTATGGACAAAAATTGGACATGGATGGAATTTTTGGAAAGTTTAGTAGTAAGGGCATTTTGGTCATTTAGGTAAAATGAATTAAAATACAAAATTAAAGCCAATTTTGCTCATCTTCAACCCCATGGCCGAATATAGCAAGGAGAAACCATGGCTAGGGTTTTTCAAGCTTCCAAGCTCGATTGTAAGTCCGTTTCTACCCGCTTTAATGATTTTTACGTGAGTCCCAGAGCTCGATTTAGCTTATGCTAGCAATAATTTAACCTAGGTTTATATTTGGAAAAATACCCATAGGTGAAATTTGTGTATTTTGGTGTTTTATGATAGAATATGAGGTTTTAAATTATGTTAGACAACTTGTGCTACCTGGTTTAAGTGAAAACGAGCAAAGGGCTTAATCCAGAAAATACCTAATAGTCATAAGTACATGTTAGAGTGAGAATTTGATGTTGCCATAGAAGGAAAAATGATCAGCATGTCATAAAACATAAGAAAATAGGCTGAATTTTAATTTACGAGCTTGGGGCAAAAGTGTAAATATGCAAAAGTTTAGGGCAAAATTGTAATTTTTCCAAAATATGATTTTGGGTCAATTTGAATAATGTGAGTCCTAATTAGACTATATTTTAAATGATAGAGCAAGGAAAACTGAAATTGCTAAAATGGGGAAAATACCAAGTTGTGATTTAAATGGTAAAATAGCCATTTTCAGACACGAGGTAAGTTCATGTGTAAATAATGTAGCATAATGGTTATTTTTAAGTTATTGATGTTAAATATATGATATGCTGATTTTTATCATGAAATATATGCTTTGTGGTTATTTTTAATAAAATGCAAATTAAGTGTATTATTTGTTAAATATAATTGTTACCAGTATTGATTTCGCATTCTACGAAGACGGCAAGGATAAGTGTCGAGGAAAAGCCCGCTTGAACCTTAGGAATAGATTAGGATACAAGTGACATGTCACTAGGATGGTTGAGCATCCGAACTCGCTGAGTTGAGTCCGAGTTCACTTATGGATGCGAATGTCCGAACTCGCTGAGTTGAGTCCGAGTTCGTGAGATGTAACTAGGCATCCGAACTCGTTGAGTTGAGTCCAGTTCACTTATGGATGCGAACGCCGAGCTCGTTGAGTTGAGTCCGAGTTCACTTATGGGCGGGTTACATGGTAGCTGGCACATATGTGGCACTTATGTGCAAACTTTCCATGTATCCAATTATATTCCATGTGTTCAACGGGTAAAGTTCTACTCAAATGGAGGAATACTCAAGATGAAAGGGACGATTGGTAAGTGTTGTGAAATGGATACTTTGAACAGGTATGTACTTAACCTCGGGTTGAAAACTCGATATAACAACAATATGGTAAGATGATAAATGAAAAGGTGATATGAATGTCTTGGTGATGATTATGCAAATGATGTTTTATGTTTGCTTATATGGTTATGTTACTTGCTATTTGCATGTGAGCTTACTAAGCATTTATGCTTACTCCTCCTTTTCATTCCTTGTAGTGTTGACAAGCCAGCTCGAAATCGGAAACGGTCGAGGCACGCCACACTATCCAGATACCATCTTGGCATAATGGCTTGTATATTTTGAGTATGGCATGTATAGCATTATAATCATTTTATATATATGGTCTTATGATATGGTTATTGAGTGGTATGGAAATAGAATGTTTAATGATTAGCCATTGGAATGGCTAATCATGATCATATTTGATATTATGTATGTCAAATTGCTAGCTAATCCATGGAAACCATGAAATAGGTAAAATTTACCATAAAATAGATTCAGACAGCAGCAGTGACGTGAGTTTGAAAAATCACTAAAAATAGTAGAAATGGAATTAAATAATGAATAAGTTATGGAATCGAAGCTTGATGAGTCTATTTTCATATGGAATAAGCGAAACAGGTATATGAGCTATATTTTATGAGATGTTTAAATTTTTGTAAAACAGGGCCAGAGCGATTTCTGGATCCCCTGTTCTGACTTTGGAAATTCACCATAAATTTTAAAAAGATAATTAGAAGTCACGCTTTATATGTACAGATTTCTTATTGAGTCTAGTTTTATTAAAAACAAACGTCATAGTCATTGAAGCTCTGTACAAGGAGATATCTGATTCGTAATACACAGAGATCAGAGTAGTTGAACCCTGAAATAGGGGAGACTTTAACTAATAAACTGTACTAATTGGCCCAACCAAAAATTCTAGAAAAAAATTAGTAGATATATATATGAGTCTAGTTTCAGGAAAAATTTATGGAATTGGATTTCGAGTTTTTTAACTCGAGATATGATTTTTAAAACGACTGTGATGCAGTTAGCCAGCTTGTCTGGAAATTTTAAAATGAATTGTATGAGCTGTTTAATTAATGAATTAAGTCCGTTAACATCTCGTGTTCGACTCCGGCAACGGTCTCGGGTACGGGGTGTTACATTTACTGGTATCGAGCAGGTTTAGTCGGTTCTGACTAACCTAGCATGTGTAAAAGTTTAGCTATACATGCCACCGATCTGTGATAGTGTGATGTCTTCCGACGCCAGATAAGTACCGCTTATTTAGAGTGGTACTTCCAACCGAGTGCGCCAACCATTTTCAATGTTATGTGAAGATATTTGAGTAAAATTATGATTATGATAATTCTGGTTCGAAAAGTATGAATAAAAGTTTATGATACATATGTGATAATATGTGAGATGAAAGTTCATTGTGATAAATATTCATATTTGCTTAATGCTCATATGATGTAGTGTATGTGGCTTACTTGATAAGATGAACGGAATAAATAGAAAGTAGTAGAGGTATGAATAAAGGTCATAATATTATGATACTAATGAAAATGTCCTTGTCTTGATTGGATGTCGAATGTTGATGAATGTTAATGGTATATAATTTTATGAGGTAAAGGATTATAGTGAAATGAACTTATCTATGTTAAATTGTGGACCTGAATTGTATGATTGTAATGATATGTACATGATGATGCACGAAATGAAAGTTGTGATTGTGATGCAAATATCTATGTTTGTTTGGCCTTATATAATGTCATGAGCATGAATTAATTTAATTAAATGAATGGATAAGTAAAGTCGTCTAGAAAACATAGAATGTATGCATAAGTATATTGTCTAAATGGGACAATAGGAAAATTGGTGTAAGCCAACATGAATGAATGACATGATTTTGATGATGTTACTATGATGATGGAAGTTGTGTCATATGTGTATGTATAAGAAAGTCGAGTCGAGGTCCTACAACCTCCCTCACCAAGTGGTACTTATAATGGAATTTCATGAGATTTGTATTGAATAAGTTTTCGTTGAGAACCCAAAGAGTTCAGATAGAATAATTATAAGTATGATCCGAGATTGAAAATGAGCTGATAAGTAAAGTCGAGCCAAGAAGTATCGGATTGACGAAAAATTATTGGAGTTATGCACCGCCCCAGTAGAAAAGGAATTCTCCTTGGTAAACCGAATTACTCGTGCAAGGTCGAGAAAAGTGTAAATCGAAATTTATTCGAATCGGCCTTCTTTAGTGAATGGTTTAATATGAAATTTGTGACGCGAACTAGTTGGGGAAATGATAATTGAAATGTGAACTATCTCGAGGTGACAGCTATGATCGGATGATTTAGCCTTTTGAGATGTTCTATGTGTTTACTTGTTCTCAAAAATATTTCTATGGCTATTGATCTTCAAGAAATTCTTGTTATATGGGAATGTCTTCTAATTCCTGTTGGATGAAAGCATTGGTAGTCCGACTAGTTTATAATTTATATTGCTCTATTTCATCGGGTATTCTATTTCATTTCATTCGATAAGAATTGATGAGAGAATACGTATGATATTATGATTCTGCTTTTCTACTTGATGCTTCATCTAATATATATGTATGGGAAGATATATTGATCTTGTTATATTTGATTTCAGGGATTAAATGATGTTTTCTTCCTGACTTTCTTTCTTTGAAGAATTATCGGGTATTCCAGATTTTCTATGAGTTTGGTTTTCGATTCTTCCGCATAGTATCGTATCTTGGGTTTCTTTATCCTAGATCTCTTTATTCGGATTTCTTTATTCCGGTTTCTATCTTGGATTTCTTTATTCGGTTTTCTTGTTATCTTTGTTCCATAATTTGTCAATTACAACTCATGTTCAAGTGGGTTCTTCGCTTGATAATCATGTCAAATATGACTATACTTCTAATTTGATCTTGGTAATGTGGTAATTTTA
>NW_026441181.1:0-4774 GCF_025698485.1 Gossypium arboreum | reverse complement strand
GAATGATATCCGCTAAGTCCCAAGACGTTATTGTTGAAATTATATCCGGTTAAGACCAAGGCAATTTGGGAAGGTACATCCCTGACCAAGGCATTCGGAAGTCGTTTATCCGCTAAGACCAAGGCATTCGGCACGGTTATATCCTTGTATTCAAGGCTTGGGCTGGTGGTGGGTTGCAATGAATTCAATTAGTACTAAAGGCCCAAAGAATAAGGTATGTTTATATGGCATTGGAAAGTCGACATGTTTGAGCAACATTCTCAATAGACTAAAAATTATATTGAATTGGTTGATACCTTGGAAAGTATATAATGATGAAGGAAATAAAATATTTTTAATGGATTAATGTATGTTTTATTGTGGCTTTAATTAAAGCTGATTTTATTCCTTGAGACTTACTAAGCAAAAAATGTTACCCCCTTTTTGGCTCTCGCTTATAGATTTTACCTAGCAATCGGATTCGGGATCATTAAAGTCAAGTCATCCACACTATCAAAGCCCTTTTGGTACCCTTTAGTTGAGTTTTGATATGGCATTATAGGACTACTCTCGTTGTTTTTAAGTACTTGGATGTATATGTGGCCATTAAAATGGTTCGTAAAAGGAGTATGGAATTTGACCATATGTGGTTTGTAATTATATTTGGTTTCATGATGTGATTATGGTTTGAATGAGAGGTTGGTCACATGATCAGCCATTGGAATGGCTAAATATGATCATATGTTGGACCTAAGTATGACTAGACTATAGTTGGTCCATGGGAACTACAATAAGGTAAAGCCTACCTTAAAAACAGATGCTGCCAGCTGCAGTGACGGGATGGAAAATCACCAAAATTTGTAGGAATGGTTTTAATTAGTGAATAAATTATGAAATCGAACCTTGATGAGTCTATTTTTTGAAAGTAACAAACGATCATATGAACAGTATACCGAGAGATATTAAAGTTCTTGAGACAGGGCTAGAACGGTTTCGGGTCCCCTGTCGTGAATTTGAAAATTTACCATAAATTATCCAGAATGAATTAGAAGTCATGAATTATATGTGCAGATTCCTTTTGAGTCTAGTTTCATTAGAAACAAACGGTATCAGTATTTAAACCCTGTACAGAGAGATATTCAAGTTGTAACGTAAAGGTCAGTGTAGTCGACCCTGTAACATGGGTGACTTTAAAAAACTGTACCAATTGGCCTGACCAAAATTTAGAAATAAATCCATGGATGGATATATGAGTCTAAATTCAGGAAAATTTACGGAATCTTTCAGTTGTGAAACTTGAGATATGCTTTTAAGGGAAGGATGCAGTTTCCATTGCCTGAAATGTCAAATTGGTCGGCCAAAGGGTTTTTTGTTAACCCTCGTCCACACCCAACGGTCTCGGGTTGGGTTACAATTTTATTGGTATCGAGCTACGGTTTAGTCGATTCTAGGACTACCGTGATGTGTTTGGGGTCTAGCTATACATGCCATTAAATGATGAATCGATAGTGTGGTGATTGACAATTTGACTTTGTGTTTGTTTATAAAGGATGATCCCAACCGAAAGGATAGTGATGATGGAGGTGGCCCGCCCGCAAGGGAAAACCCGGACTCTCAACCTATGGCCAGCAATCCAAATGATGAGGGTAGGCAAGTTTTTATAGTGTGATGAATGAATGGTTTAACCAATACATTCAATCACCCGTTCCACAACCTCCATTCCCACAAATGCAACCTCAAGACCTACAATACCCCCGAACGACCAAATAGGTCAAGAAGCCCCAATGATAGGATTAAAACATCCAAATTTAAAGCTACGATGATGATGATGCCGAGCGAGCTGAATTTTGGTTGGACAACACTATCCGGGTGCTCGAGAGCTATCTTGTACAACCTGGGCAAAGTGTACCATTCTGCTACGTGAGTCCGCCTACTATTGGTGGAGTACTACTTCGGTGCCTAAGAGAAGTGACTTGGGAATTTTTCAAACCAGTTCAAAAAGTATATCACCGAGATTCATCGACCAAAAGGAAGGGAATTTCTTGATTTAAGCAAGGTTCTATGTCAACGACACGAACAAAATTTTGAGGTTAAAGGACGCCAGAATGATTTGTCCGGGTTATTATGTGTAAACGCCGAGGATGGGCTGAATGATGATATAAGGATGTTCCTGGCATTCTCAGATACAGAGGAGTACTTGTTGAGCGAGCGGGCAAGAGCGAAAGGAAAACAAAAACGATTGGGAACCGGAGAATTCAAGAGGTCCTCGAAAGTTCTTCAACAAGCATCAAGAGATTTAGATGAGTGGCCAAAAGGCCCGCTTTTCTAGACGAGGACGCGATCGACCCCGGACCAAACGAGTCACTTGATCGCCAGGGGAAATGATCGTCGGAGAGGGCGAGTGTCGATTTGGCAAATGGCACGGGAGGTTGGTTCCGGATCGCCCCCGCATAAGGGGATCCCACCACTTTATGAAGGATTGCCCGAGGATGCTTGAACAAAATGTAAAGTGGAAACCCGGTGCTACCACGCCGAGGTAGGCCACCCAGAAATGTGGGCAATTTAGGGCGGCAGAGGATCTAGAGATGCTACCATCGATCGAGGCCGCCCTGGACTTATGCCAACCCGACGCGGGAGTGCCTCCGATGTCATTACCTACTTTCACTCTTTTCAATACTAATGTGATTGCTTTGATTGACCCGGTTCTACTCATTCTTATATATGTGAAACCTTAGCATCCAAAGAAGACTTTGCCTATTGAGTCATCGAGTTTGTAATTCGGTGTCAAACCCTTGGGTCATTACGGTTTGTCAACAAAGGTGCAAGAAAAGTCCCTAGTGTTCCGAGGTTCTTGTTTTCCGCGGACTTGATGCTTTTTCCGCTCGATGAATTCGACATTATTCTTGGTTTGGATTGGTTGACCATGCACGATGCGGTTGTAAATTGCAAAAGCAAGACTATCGATTTGAGGTGCGTGAATAATGAGATAATTCGGTTGAGTCTACTGACTTAAAAGGGTTGCCACCGTAATATCGCAATGTTGGCCGGAAATATATAAGAAAAGGTGCTAAGCGATTTTCGTATGTGCTCGATGACAAGGAATCGAAAAGAAACCCGAATTGCTCGTGGTTTGTGAATACCCGGATGTTTTCCAAGAATTGCCGGTTTACCACCTGCTCGGAAATAGAATTTGGCATCGAATTGGTACCGGTACCACCCAATTTCGATAGTCTGATCGTATGGCACCAACGAATTAAAGGAGTTGAAAGCTCTTGCAAGAATTGGTGGATAAAGGTTTTGCTCCTGAGTTGTTCGCCTTTGCGCCAGGTTGTTTTGGAAAAGAAGGATGGAACCATGAGGTTGTAGACGACTATCGCCGCCTTAATAAAGCGACGATAAAGAACAAATACCCTACCACGACGATGACTTGTTCGATCAACTAAGGAGCCTCGTGTTCTCGAAAATAGATTTGAGATCGGTATTATCAATTACGAATCCGAGATTGGACGACCCAAGACCGCCTTCGAACAGATATGGTCACTATGAGTTCCTAGTGATGCCGGCTTACTAATGCCCCAGATTTATGGATTTAATGAATCGGATGTTCGCACATATTTGGATCGATTCGTAGTCGTTCATTGATGACATCTTGGTCTATTCAAGAAATGAGACCGAACATGCGAACACCGAGGTTAGTGCCGCAAATTTTACGGATAAGCAATTATATGCTAAGTTCAAGAAGGTGAGTTCCGTTAAGAGAGGTTAGCTTGGGTTATGTGGTATTCGACGGTATTCGAATAACCAATAAAATTTCAGCATACTTAATTGGAAGCCCCGAAATATTATGAGGTTCGAGTTTTTGGGGCTTGCTTGTTATTACCGATTTATTTGTAAAGGTTTCTCAACGATAGATACCGATGACGGTTACCCAAAAGGATGTTAAGTTCGAATGGACGAGAAATGTCGAAAAGTTTCGATCAACTAAAACTTATTTGACAAGCCCCAATTTAGTGCAACCGAACCGCAAAGAGTTTGTCATCTATAGTGACGCCCCTACTTGGGTTAGGTTGTGTATTGATGCAAGAAGGTCGAGTTGTGGCCTGCGCCGAGGCAATTAAAGCCACACGAAAAATTATCCACCCATGATCTCAATTAGTGCCACCGTGTTCGCCTTTAAAGATTTGGCGACATTACTTATTTGGTGAGAAGTGCCATGTTCGGATCACAAAAGTCTCAAATATTTGATGACCCAAAGAGACTTAAATCATGCAAAGACGCTTGTCGAATCGAAAGGATTATGAGTGTCATTGACTATCACCCGAAAGGCGAATGTTTGCGGATGCCTTGAGTCAGAATCGTTATTCACTCTACGAACGATGAATGTGCACTTGTCTGCTCGATCCGACAAGGTGTTAGTGGTGAATTGAAAGCCAAACCATTATTGACACATCAAATTCGAGAAGCTCGAAAGTCGACGACAGTTGGCTACAAAACGGCCGAGTGTGTTCAACAAGGACTCGAGTTTCAAATAGATGATGACGATTGTTTGAGGTTCAGAATGCCTATGTGTTCCAAAGAATTGAACTCATTTCGAACTCAACGAAGCCCATTGTAGCCGAATGGCAATCCACCCGGGAGTACGAAGATGTACAACGATTTGAAACGCCGTTTTGGTGGCATGGTATGAAACAGACATCTCCGACTTTGTTTAGATGTTTAATATGTCAACAAGTGAAAGCGAACATCAAGTGCCTTGGATTTCAATTACGATACCCAGGAAATGGGATCGGAAAAC
>NW_026441180.1:0-5087 GCF_025698485.1 Gossypium arboreum | reverse complement strand
TTTATAGATAGGCATGTTGATAATCTCATTTAGACAATTAGACATAAAAGGGTGGTAATGAGGTTGAAAATTGTTGAATGTAAAAGAAATAGTGAAATTGTAGAAAGTTTGCTTTTGCACTAAGTTTGGGCAAACGTGTTACGGTGACGAGATTGGCACTAAGTGTGCATGCTGGAAATATATGGCACTAGTGTGCATGCTGAAAAAATACAGACGGGTGTGCGAGCTCAAGGGTATGGCACTATGTTGCGGGCTTAAATTATGCGGGCACTAGTGCGAATCGAGTATTAAGCACCGTGTGTGCATCATATATGGAGGGTGTGTCTCCATCGAGTTGAGTATGGACAGCGGATTGGTAGACTCGAGCTCATGACGATAGAAAATACGCTCATGCTCGGTTGAATTTGGTAAGCCTTAAATCTATGTGATGATTGAAATTGTATGATTGTGGTGGAAATGAGTTAGTGTGAAAATGCTTCAAATATCTTGTTGTGTAGAATATGAAATGTGGATGTATGACTTGGTATGAATTGGACCAAAAGGTCCGAGGAATTATGGTATAGATTCGATATGGATGAGTACCTAACCTCGCTTATTGTTCATGTTGTAGTAACTTTATCTGGATTGATGAATGCTTATGACTTATGAGTTATAAACTCACCGGTGTTTTCTTGTCACCCATTTTAGGTCTCTCGACTCGTATTGTTTATGTGATCGAACCGCGCTGAAGTCATCACACCGGCTGAAATATTTTGGTATTGTCTTCGTTGTTGAAGAACATTTGGCATGTATAGGCTATTATATTTTGTTGAACTGTGGGTTGTAAACTTTAAGCCATGTGAAATGGCCTATGTGGTCGCCGAAAGGGATGCTAGAACCTATAGCCACGAGTCTTAGAAACTTTAATTTTGATAAGGTGGCCATAATTTGTGTCATGATGGATGATTAAGGCCAAGGAAAGATTCATGAAATTGGCATAGTTCTCGCAGTAACTGTTGGGACAGCAGCAGTGAGGTGAGATTGAAAAATCACTAAAAATAGTAGAAGTAGAATTAAATAGTGAATAAATTATGCAATTGAACCTTGATGAATCTAGTTTAATATGGATGGAACGAAACGACCATATGAGCAGTATACTGAGAGATATTAAAGTTCTCGTGAGACAGGGCCAGAACGGTTTCTGGGTCCCCTGTTGTGACTTTGAAAATTTATTATAAATTATCCAGAAAGAATTAGAAGTCATGCCTTATATGTGCAGATTCCATTTTGAGTCTAGTTTCATTAGAAACAAACGGCACCAGTATTAAAGCCCTGTACAGAGAATATTCAAGTTTTAACGCCAAGGTCAGTGTAGTCGACTCCTGTAACATTGGTGAATTTAACTAATAAACTGTACCAATTGGCCAGACCAAAAATTCTAGAAATAAATCCATGGATAGATATATGAGTCTAAATTCAGGAAAATTTACGGAATCAGTTTCAAGTTTTGAAACTCGAATATGATTTTAAGGCAATGACGCAAGCTAGCCTGCCTAGAAAGAATCGATTTTACAAAGAGAGAAATAGGAAGGCCCGAAACCATGTTCAAATCCGGAGGTCATGGGTTTGGGGTGTTACAATTTTATTGGTATCGAGCTATGGTTTAGTCGGTTCTAGGACTACCATAGAGCGTGGGAGTCTAGCTAACATGCCAAATTGTTAGTGCTTAATAATGTGATGACTTGACGGTTGAAATTTTTGTTTTGTTAGGAACCCGGAAGAGAGACCCCTTGGGGATGACGTTGAAAGTGTAGCCCTTTCCTGCAAGGGACACCGCCGGAGCCTCAAATCCGCAATAATCAAAATGAAGGGGAAAAAGTTCTTCACCATGATGAATGAGGGGTAAGATGCCCGAACTAACCCCGTCCAACCATTCCAATTTAAATAATCCACCCCAAGAGCCCGGATGCCACCGCCATCGATCCCTGAGGGAGAAACCACCGGGACTTGATTAGGAAGCGTTGAGGAGTTTAAGGCCATAGTTACCGGGATGCCGAAGGGAATTTCGCTTGATAACCCATTAGAGTGTTTGATGAACTGCCATGCACACCCGATGAATGTCTTAAGGTATATTTTGTTACGAGACTCACCTACTATTGGTGGAGGACCTGATTTTTAGTCCCAAAGGAACAAGTTACTTGGGATTTCCAAACGAATTTCAAGAAATATATTAGTCAACGGTTCATCGATCAAACGTAAGGAATTTTTTCAAGCAAGGCCTATGACAAATTCAATTAAAACATGAGTTCGTAAGACTTAGGGTATGCCGGAGTGTGGGCTGATGGGTTTAGTAAAAGATTTGAAGAAGGATTGAAGAAATTTAAAGCTACTAGGGGTATTTTGGAGATAAAGGAGTTCGAACACTATCGAACGAGTCGGGCGGAAAAACTTTGAAAGGAGAAGAAGAATGAATTTGAAGCAAGATATTATCGTAAAAGATCAGAGTAAAGTCGCTTCACGGAAATTGTGGAGGACACTAGTAAGTCGAGGGCATCGGAATTTACGAGCCCAATTGACGGACCTCGAGCTCATCGGTAGCTTGTGGGCAATAATCGCAAGAGCGACCAATGCCCCAATGTGGAAGACGACACCTAGGTCAATTTGGGGTAAGTCCAACCGGCTTGTTACGGATGTGGTTCAAGGACCACTTCATTAGAGATTGCACAACTAGATGGAAGAATAAGATGCAAGGTAAGATCTAGTGGGCGACCAAAGGGGAGACCCCGAGGATTTCAGGAGGTAGGGTGGTAATCGAGAGGAGCCACGAACGGGTGTTCGATCCGGACCCGCCCTTAGAGCATATGCCATCCGCCACGAGAGGAGGCATCCTCCCGACGCTTATCACCGGGTACTTTTACTCTCTTGATACTAGGTGATTGCATTGATTGACCCGTTCTACTCATTCATATGTATGTGAAACTTTAGCATCCAAGAAGACTCACCTTTGAGTCACGAGTTGAATCGAGTGTCAAACCCTTTGGGTCAATACGCATCTGATAAAGTGAAGAGATGCCCCTAATAATTGGAACTCCTTTCCCTACCGATCCGATGCTTCTACCATTTGATGAATTTGATGTTATTCTTGGTATGGATTGGTAGCATGATGCAAAGGGATCGCAAAGGAAAACCATTGATTTGAGGAGTGCAAATAATGAGGTAGTCCGCAAGCTCCGATTTAAAAGGAGTGCCCCGATAATATCTTCTATGACCGCCGGAGGTATGTAAAAGGGGTGAAACATACCTTGGTATGTGTTTGAAAGTAAAGAGACGGAAAAGAAACTCAAATTACCAGTGGTTTGTGAGTATTCAGATGTTTTTCCGGAGGAGACCGGATTGCCACCGGTTCGAGAAGGGAATTCGCATCGGTTGTTTGGGTACTACCGATCTCAATAGCTCCGTGATCGTATGGCATTAACGGAGTTAAAGGAATTGAAGGTTCAATTGCAAGAATTGACGGATAGAGGTTTCGCCGAACCGAGTTTTCTCCATGGGCGCACCAGATTGTTTGTGAAAAGAAGGACGGAAGCATGAGGTTGTGTATCGACTATCGTCAACTCAATAAAGTGACGATAAAGAATAAATACCGCTGCCACGTAATTGACGATTTGTTTGATCAATTAAAGGAGCCTCGTGTTTTCAAAGATAGATTTGAGGTCGGGTACTATCAGTTGAGGGTCCGAGAATCGGACATACCCAAAACCGCTTTTAGAACGAGGTACGGTCACTACGAATTTCTGTGATGCCGCTTTGGGCTCACTAATGCCCTCGGGTGTTTATGGATTTAATGAATAGAATTTTCGTGCCATACTTGGATCGATTCAGTAGTTGTATTTATCGATGACATTTTGGTCTATTCGAGATGAAACCTGAACATGCTGAACACCGAGGCTAGTGTTGCAAATCTTACGAGATAAGCGCTATAACGCAAAGTTCAAGAATGTGAATTTTGGCTTGAAAGAGGTTAGCTTTTGGGGCACGTGGTGTCCGCGACGGTGTCGTGGTGGACCCGAACAAAATTTTCGCCATAGTCGATTGGAAACCACCAAGGAATGTTACCGTTAGGAGCTTTTTGGGGCTTGTTATTACCGACGATTTGTAAAGGTTTTCAATGATAGCCACGCCAATGACGGCTTACTCCAAAAGGATGTTAAGTTCGAATGGACGGAGAAATGTCGAAAAGTTTCGATCAATCAAAACTTATTTGATCAAGCCCCAATTCTAGTGCAACCCGAATCCGCAAAGAGTTTGTCATTTATAGTGACGCATCCCTACGTTGGGTTGGATTGATGCAAGAAGGGCGAAGTTGTGGCATATGCCGAGACAATTAAAGCCACATGAGAAAAATTATCCCACCCATGATCTCGAATTGTCGCCATCGTATTCGCTTTAAAGATATGGCGACATTACTTATTTGGTGAGAAGTGCCATGTGTATTCGGATCACAAAAGTCTCAAATATTTGATGACCCAAAGAGACTTAAATCTGCGACAAAGGCGATGGCTCGAGTTGTTAAAAGATTATGAGCTCGTCATTGATTATCACCCGGAAAGGCTAATGTGGTTGCGGATGCCTTAAGCCGAAATCACTGCTTGCTTTTACGAAGCGATGAATGTACACTTGTCTATCCTACCCGACAATGTGTTAGTAGTCGAATTAAAGGCCAAACCATTGTTGGCTCATCAAATTCGGGAAGCTCGTAAAGTTGATGAGGAGTTGCTTGCAAAACCAAGGGAGTGTGTTCAACAAGGAATCGGAGTTTCAAATTGATGATGACGATTGTTTGAGGTTCGAAGTCGCTCGATGTTCCAAAGAATTGAACTTATTTCGATAATTCCGAACGAAGCCCATTGTAGCCGAATGGCAATCCACCCGGGAGTAATGAAGATGTACAACGATTTGAAACGCCGGTTTTGGTGGCATGGTATGAAACGAGACATCTTTGATTTTGTTTCGAGATGTTTAATATGTCAACAAGTGAAGGAACATCAAGTGCCTTCGGATTACTTACCATCACGATACCCAGTGGAAATGGGATCGAGTCACAATGG
>NW_026441179.1:0-5015 GCF_025698485.1 Gossypium arboreum | reverse complement strand
AAGTCTCCCTGTTTCAGGGTTCACTACACTGACCTTGTGCACTACGACTTGGATATCTTCCTGTACAGGGCTCCAACACTTATGCCGTTTGTTTCTAGAGAAACTATACTCACAAGGGAATCTGTACATATAGAGCATGACTTCTAATTCTCTCTGGTTAATTTATAGTAAATTTTCAAAGTCGGAGCAGGGGATCCAGAAACCGTTCTGGCCCTGTTTCGTGAAAACCTGATTATCCTTAAAATACAGCTCATATGGTCGTTTCGTTTCGTCCATATGAAAATAGATTCATCATGGTTCAATTTCATAATTTATTCATTATTTAATTCTACTTCTACTATTTTAGTGATTTTTCCATCTCACCTCACTGCTGCTGGCAGATCTTACTAAAGCAAACAATGACTATTTCATAATTCTTCCATGGCCAACTATTTCATCATACATAATACAAACTACTACCACCTTATCAAAATTAAGGTTTCTAAGGCTCTGCCTATAGGTTTTAGATTCACACTCAACCATTACATAGGCCATTTTCGCATGGCTTAAAGTTTACAACCCAAATTCAACAAAACAAAATAGCCTATACATGCCAAATGTTCTCCTAGTTCAACTACAAAGACAATACCAAAAGATTTCCAAGGTGTGATGACTTCAACGAGTTGCCCGAGCACGCAAACGATATGAGTCCAAGAGACCTAAAATGGGTGACAAGAAAACACCGAGTGAGTTTATAACTCAGAAGTCATAAGCATTTCACAACCATCCGTTACTAAAATTATCATAAAATGAAATAATGAAACACCCATTGCTCCAAAATACCGAACTACCATAGTTCCTTAGACCTTTCGGATCAATGTCATACCAAGTCATACATTTACATTTCATATACTATTCAATAGGATATTTGAAGCAATTTCCATTCATCATTTCATTTCCGCAACAATCATGCAATTGAAATCATCACATAGATTTAAAACTTACCGACTCAACCCGAGCATGAACATAGTATCTATTAGCCACGAACTCAAGGTACTTACTCTTTCCTGTCCATACTCCACTCGATGAAGACACACCCTCCATATAATTGTTTGATCGGAGATATATATATATAGAGTACGCACAACGTGCTTAATACTCGATTTCGCACACTTAGTGCCATGTGATTCAAGCCCGCACACATAGTGCCATACCCTTCGAGCTCGCACACCCAAAGGTCAGATATTTCCAGCATGCACACTTAGTGCCATATATTTCCAGATGCACACTTAGTGCCATATATTTCCAGCATGCACACTTAGTGCCAATCTCGCCACCGACACACGTATTGTTCAAGACACTTAGTGCCGAAAGCAAACTTTCTACACATTTCACTATTTCTTTTACATTCAACAATGTCATCATTCCATACACATACATTTTCATTTACATATCATCTCATTAAACACAATTGCATAGATATTATGATCATTTAAAACAATACCAAATATATGCTTAATGACTTACCTTATATTGGATGAAACGATTTCCAATCGACTACTCGATTATCTTTGCTTTGCCTTTGTTTGATTCTCCCTTTGATGTCTTGATCTCCTAGTATAAATACATTTAGTAGTTAAATTTCTTGCTGGATACTTATGTGTATAATTTAATGGTTTTCACTCCATTCACAACTATCCTTGTTCAAAATATCAAAACCTTAGCCAACATTCAATTAATGCATCAAGGCGAATGTATTATCACTATTAAGGTAACCTAGTCTCAAGTTTTTCAATTCTAATGTACAACATCTCAAATTCCCATGACCGATCACACCTATTCTTACTTTCCAATATTCAAATAATCAAAATCACCTCCTAAACACAATAGTCATGGACAATGCCGAATCCTCAAGTGTTTGAACATAAATTATTTTACTAATATAAACATTCACGAATCATATTCATAGGAAGACCGATTTCTTTCCATAGCACATTCATCATCCATACTTAGATGAAACAACCAAAATCCCTTCCTTTATACCCTAGCCGAATGCTCCAATCATCCATACAAATTACAAATTTTTGCATGGCTAAGTAGGAGCCATTTAACATGCAAGAAAATAATCATAGGAGAAGAATTTATCATTCTAAGTAAGCTCCTATCTCCAACACTAAATCATTCTAAGCATTTTGCCTAGACACACACAAGAAATCTCAACTTCCTTGACCTTACCAAGAGTGCATCCACCATTCAACTTAGCATATTACAAAACCAAATCAACAAACTCAAAGCTTACCTCCTAGTAGCCAAAGGTACTTGCCGAATTGACTTGAGTAAATCTCCCTTCTTTTCACCCTTTGTTTCGGCTATAGCAAAAGAAAGAAAACATGAACACTTTTTTTCTTCTTCTCAAGCCATGGCAATTGTAACAAAATGAGAAAGGATGAACAACAAAATTTTTTTCTCCTTTCTTTTCCTCAACTCACCAACAAGGGGGCATCCACAGCTTTTTTTTTTGTTCATCATTTCCTTTTCTCCATTTCTTTATTCTTTCTAACATGATCCATTAACTAGACATGTTTGAAACATGTTCCCTTTGCCCATGCTCTTTATTTTATTATTTCTAAATCCACCATTAAAAACATGTTCAAGACATGTTTTTTTATCTTCATTACCACCCACTTCCTATATTGGCTAAATTGACATGCAAATCCTCATGTCTTTACTTCATGCATTATTTGGCCACTTAAAATTCACCTATCACATTTTCAAGTCCTAACACATGGGTCCTTTCTTATGAATTAGCACCTAATTAATAAAATCAAGGCACAAATATTTATGCATACAAATTCCAAAATAAGCATATAACACCTAATTATTTTGTGACTCGGTTTTGTGGTCCCAAACCACCTCCACTAGGGTCACATTAGGGTGTCACACCACCGAACTCGAGGATGCAACATCTCAACATATCCCAAGTATTGAATTATCCGCCTGATTGACCATCGGTTTGGGGTGAAAAGCCTTTAAATGCAACTTGGTGCCCAAAGCTTTTGCAATTTCTTCCAAAATCGCGAGGTGAACCTCGGATCTCTATCCCACACAAAAACGACCGTAATCTCACAACGAAAACTTACAATTCAAATAGTTTATCCAATGAAAACCGGACAGTGGGTAAAGTGAGAAGACTTAGTCCATCAATAACAACCCAAATCGGCCTTCTTACTTGTCGACAATGGCGTCAACAAAGTCCATTGTGATTCGATCCCATTTCCACCGGGTATCGAATCGGAAGTAATCCCAAGGCACTTGATGTTCCGCTTTCACTTGTTGACATATTAAACATCTAAACAAAGGAGATGTCTCGCTTCATACCATGCCAAAAACCGACGCCAAATCGTTGTACATCTTCAACTTCGTGGATTGCCATTCCTACAATGGGCTTCGTAATTATCAAAATAAGTTTCAATTCTTTGGAACACACAACGCCTTCAACCTCAAACAATCGTCATCATCTATTTGAAACTCCGATTCCTTGTTCGAACACACTCCCCGTTTTGCACCAACTCATCGCAACTTTTCCGAGCTTCACGAATTTGATGAGTCAACAATGGTTTGGCCTTTAATTCGCTACTAACACATTGTCGGGTAGAATAGAAGTGTACCATCGTCAGAAAGAAACAATTTTCCGCTAGGCCCGAACCGCATTAGCCTTTCCCGGTGATAGTCAATGACGAGCTCATAATCTTTTAACAACTCGAGCCAACGCTTTGTCGCAGATTTAAGTCTCTTTGAGTCATCAAATATTTGAGACTTTTGTGATCCAAACACATGGCACTTCCCTAAGTAATGTCGCCATATCTTTAAAACGATCATGGCCCAAGAGATCATGGGTCGGATAATTTTTCTCATGTGGCTTTAATTGTCTCGACGATAGGCCACAACTCGACCTTCTTGCATCAAACGAACCTAACCCAAGTAGGAGGGTCACTATAGATGACAAACTTTTGCCTTTTGATAAACCGAGCTTCCCAAATGAGTTTTCAATTTGAAACTTTTTCCATTTTCCCCATTCAAACTTGACATCTTTCGGGCCCATAGTGTGGCTATCATTGAGAATCCTTTAAAACCGCGTAGTAACTAGCAAGCCCCAAAAGCTCGAACCTCGAATATTCCTGAGGCTTCTAGTTAAGTATGGCTGAAATTTTACTCGTCACTAAACGTGCATACCACATGACCCAAGAAGCTAACCTCTCTAACCGTAACTCACACTTGTGAACTTAGCGATAACGCTTGTCTCGAAAACTTGTAACACTACTCGGTTCGCATGTTCGGTCTCATCTCTTGAATAGACCAAGATGTCATCAATGAACACAAACTAACCGATCCAAATACGGTCCAAGATCCATTCATCAAATCCATAAATACCGCAGGGCATTGGTGAGCCCAACGACATCACTAAGAACTCGAGTGACCATATCTCGCTCAAGGCGGTTTGAGTATATCCATCTGATTCAAATGAAATAGCCCGATCTCAAATCTATTTTTGAGAACACCGAGGTTCTATCATTGATCGAACAAATCATCGATCGAACGAATATTTGTTCTTTATTGTCACTTTATTGCCGACGATAGTCGATGCACAACCTCATGGTTCCGCCCTTCTTTTTCACAAACAACACCGGTGCACCCCAAGGTGAAAAACTCGGGAGCAAAACCTCTATCCACCAACTCTTGCAACCGAGCCAACCCTTTAATTCCCTTGGTGCCATACGAACGGAGCTATCGAAATCGTGGTCCTTGTACAAGCTCAATACCTAACTCTATCTCCGAACAGTGGCAAACCCTTCTTTGAAAAACATCCGGTATTCACAAACCACCTACGATTCGGGTTTTATTTCTAACTCCTTATCATCATATATAAGGTATGCTTGACCCCTTTCTTACATATTTTGGGCCAACATTGATGATATTAAGGCAACCCCTTTAAGTCCGTAGACTAACTCGGATCATCTCATTTCCCTCAAATAAAT
>NW_026441178.1:0-5094 GCF_025698485.1 Gossypium arboreum | reverse complement strand
GAAAGTTTGAAAGTGCTTGGATCGCCAAAAGTCGATGGATTTGAAAAGAAAAGATATTGAATATCGGTTGGAGACAAGGTCTTTCTCAAAGTTTCACCTTGGAAGAAGGTGCTTAGATTTGGCCGTAAGGAAAATTGAGCCCGAGGTTCATCGGCCATATGAGATATCCGAACGAGTCGGTCCCACAGATCGTTTGATTTTGCCCCGAACTTGAAAGGATTCACAATGTCTTCCATGTTTCGATGCTTCGACGTTATAGATCCGAATTCACACGTAATTAGTCCATCGAGGTTGAAATTCAAGCCGATATGAGTTATGAAGAAGAACCGATTCGTATCCTAGCTCGTGAAGTGAAGGAGTTGCAAACAAAAGAGTTCCATTAGTAAAAGTGTTATGGCTCAAACACGGATGGAAGAAGCTACTTGGGAACCCGAGAACTCTATGAAAGAGCGTTACCCAAACCTATTTACGGTAAGATTTTCGGGACGAAATTTCTTAAGTGGGGAGAGTTGTGACACCAAAATTGACCCTAGTGGGAAGTGGTTTCGGGACCGCTAAACCGAGTCACCAAATGTTTGAACGTAATATTTATTGTCTAGAATATGTAATTATGAATGTGTGAAAATTTCAAGCTTCGATTTAGCCGATAGCATGTGAATTCGTTAGTAGGACTTGTGTGACACTTTTGAAAAGTGATAGGCTAATCTATAAGGACCTAATAGTGCATGTAGTCAAAGGGAGGACTTGCATGTCAAATTTCCTAATAGTTAGTGGCCGGCCATGACAAGAGATTATGGGTAAAAACATGTCATAAAACATGTTGGGACAATGGTGTATGTAAGAAAAAATAAAATAGTGAGCATGGGAATTTAATAATGAAAGGGAACAAAAAAAAAGAAAAAATGGTCTCATGCATGCCCATTGCCGTGAGTGGGAGAAAGAAAGAAGAATTTTTGTTCATCATTTTCATTTCCTTTGGGCTGAAAATTCTAAGGAAGAAGGAAGGAATTCTTGTTTCATGTTGGTTTGGAAGAGGTTTAGGAGGAGGTTTGGCCATACTTGTACCTAGATTAAGGTAAGTTTGATGTTTTGCCATGAGATTCATGTATATTTTAGTTGCTAGCTTGATGTTCTTGTTAGCCCATGGTTCAAATCTTTGTTATGTCATGGGAATGAAATTCGCCAAAGTGAATATGGTGTTAATGCCATTGCATGCTAAATTCAAGCTTGATAATGATTCATGTGATGGTGGATTGAGGATTCTTAGATTTTCTTTTAGCATTTTTGAATGAGATACTAAGCTCTTTGTTTAACCATGACCAAATTGAAACGGTATGGTGTTGTGGTATTCGCCATGTTATATCCATAAGTATGATTCATGCATGTTGCATGGTAAGTAAGATTTAAGCTTTGGATATGTGTGTATATTTGGATATAAGCCACTTGAGAATTCGCCATTGCACCTACATGAATATATGTTTGCACATGATGAATTGGTATGACATGTATACTATTTTAAGGTGTCTATTTGCTTGTGATGTTGTTTCTTTATGAAATAAATGAGATGTGTATAGAACTACAATATGTAATGCTAATTAGGAAAATGTATGCTGTTTTTTTTGTGTAGTATTATGTAAAGTTGGCCTCCACATAGACATGCATATTCGGCCAAAGGAAGTAGATTGGTGTGCATGTATTCGTTAGCGGAACCATATTGAAGCCTTATCCCGCTTAGATTGTTGACCAAATGGGTAATAAGTGAGGATGGTTGCGAATATACAAACATACATATGCATGTGTAATTGAATTATGAATGTTTAGCAAGAGGGTTAAACTAGTTGATTTATTGATTAAGCTCAAGGAGTTAAAGAAGGAGAATCAAGCAAGGGAAAGACGAAGGTCATCGAAAGTAGCCGATTTGACTGCTTTTACCCAACACAAGGTAAGTCATTGCGATATTTGGTGTTGATTTAAATGATCAATATATATATGCAAATGTGTTTAAATGAGTTGGTGTGTAAATGGAAATGTATGTGTATGGAATGATGCCATTGTTGAATGTATAAAGGCAGCAAAATACATAAGGTATTGGTCTCCAAAGTGTGCGGGTATAAATGGACACGGTGACAAGATTGGCACTAAGTGTGCGGGTTTAAAATTGTACAGCACTAAGTGTGCGAGTTTGATTATATAGCACTATGTGCGAGTTGAATACATATAGCACTAAGTGCGGATTCACTATATGCTCTTGCATTACAATTGGCACGAGTGTCGACATTTATCGAGCTAATCCCGGACAGCGGATCGGAAGTACCTCGAGCTCATGACGAATAGAAAATATGTTCATGCTCGGGGTTGAATTTGGTAAGCCTTAAATCTATGTGATGATTGAAATTGTATGGTTGTGCTGGAAAATGAGTTAATGTGTAAAAATGCTTCGATTATCTTGTTGTGTAGAATATGAAATGTGGATGTATGAATTGGTCGAGATTGGACCGAAAGGTCCGAGGTATTATGGTATAGATTCGATATGGACGAGTACCTAGCCTCATTTGTTGTACATGTAGTAGTAACTTTATCGTGGATTGACGAATGCTTATGACTTTCGAGTTGTAAACTCACTCGGTGTTTTCTTGTCACCCTTTTTAGGTCTCTTGGACTCGATTGTTATGCTTCGGAACCGTCTGCTTAAGTCATCACACCGCTGAAATCTTGTGGTATTGTTTTTTTGTTGTTGAAGAACATTTGGCATGTATAGGCTATTATATTTTGTCGAATTGTGGGTTGTAAACTTTAAGCCATGTGAAAATGGCCTATGTGGTCGCCGAGTGGGATGCTAGAACCTATAGCCACGAGTCTTAGAAACTCAAATTTTGTTAAGGTGGCCATAATTTGTGTCATGTATGATGGATGATTAAGGCCAAGGAAAAATTCATGAAATTGGCATAGTCACTGCAGTAACTGTTCGGACAGCAGCAGTGAGATGAGATTGAAAAATCACTAAATATAGTAGAAGTAGAATTAAATAGTGAGTAAATTATGGAACTGAACCTTGATGAATCTATTTTGATATGGACGAAACGAAACGACCATATGAGCAGTATACTGGGAAATATTAAAGTTCTCGTGAGACAGGGCCAGAACGGTTTCTGGGTCCCCTATCGCGACTTTGAAAATTTACCATAAATTATCCAGAAAGAATTAGGAGTCATGCCTTATATGTACAGATTCCATTTTGAGTCTAGTTTCATTAGAAACAAACGGAACCAGTATTAAAGCCCTGTATAGAAAGATATTCAAGTTGTAACGCATGGAGGTCAGAGCAGTCGATCCCTGTAACATGGGTGACTTTAACTAATAAACTGTACCAATTGGCCCAACCAAAAATTCTAAAAATAAATCCATGGATGGGTATATGAGTCTAAATTCAGGAAAATTTAGAAACCAGTTTCCGAGTTTTGGAACTCGAGATATGATTTTAAGGCGACGGTGATGCAGTTTTCCAGCCTGTCCGAAATGCCAAATTGGTCGGTACTTTAAGAGGATTTGTCTCGTTAACCCTCGTTCCGACAACGCCGGTCACAAGTTAGGGTGTTACATGGCCTATGCGCCGAGACAATTAAAGCCACATGAGAAAAATTATCCACCCATGATCTCGAACTAGCGCCATCGATTCTTTGAAAATATGGCACACTACCTATTTGGGGAGAAGTGCCATGTGTATTCGGATCACAAAAGTCTCAAATATTTGATGACTCAAAGAGACTTGAATCTGCGACAAAGACGTTGGCTCGAGTTGTTGAAAGATTATGAGCTTGTCATTGACTATCACCCGGAAAGGCTAATGTGGTTTGGATGCCTTAAGTCGAAATCACCGCTTTGCCTTTGCGAATATGAATGTACACTTGTCTTCTATCCGACAATGTACTAGTGGCGTAATTAAAGGCCAAACCCTTGTTGATTCGCAAATTCGGAAGCTCGAAAGTCGATGATGAATTGGTTGCAAAACGGGCTGAATGTGTTCAATGTGGAATCGAGTTTCAAGTTGATGATGACGATTGTTTGAGGTTCGAAATCGCTTGTGTTCCAAGAAATTGAACTCATTTCGATGATTCTCGAACGAAGCTCATTGTAGCCGAATGTCAATTCACCCGGGAGTCGAAGATGTACAACGATTTGAAACGTGGTTTTGGTGGCATGGTATGAAACGAGACATCTCCGACTTTGTTTGAGATGTTTAATATGTCAACAAGTGAAAGCGGAACATCAAGTGCCTTCGGATTACTTCACCATCAAGATACCGAGTGGAAATGGGATCGAGTCACAATGGACTTTGTGTCCGGACCGCCATTGTTCGCAAGTAAGAAGGATGCGATTTGGGTTGTTGTTGATAGATTGACTAAGTCGGCTCACTTTATCCCCGGACGGATTTTCATTGGATAAACTAGCTGAATTGTAGCTTTCTTGGAGATTACACGGGTACCGATTTGCAGTTTGATAGAGATCCGAGATTCACCTCGCGATTTTGGAAGAAATTGCAAGAAGCTTTGGTACCAAGTTGCATTTCAGACCGCCTTTCACCCCCAAACCGATGGTCAATCCGAGCGGATAATTCAGATACTTGAGGATATGTTGAGATGTTGCATCCTCGAGTTCGGTTCATGGGAACGACTTACCTTTGATTGAATTCGCACAACAATAGTTTTCAATCAAGTATTAAGATGGCACCTTGAGGCTTTGTACGGTCGTAAATGCCGTACACCATTGCTTTGGACCGAGCTCGGAAAGTAAAATTTTGGAGTTGATTTGATTAAAGATGCTGAATGAAAGTAAAGGTAATCCGTGAAACTCAAGGCGGCCAAGATCGTCGAAATCGTACGGATCTCGAAACGAAAAGACATTGAGTATCGGGAGACAAAGTGTTTTTAAAGTTTCACCTTGGAAAGATACTGATTTTGTCGAAAGGCAAATTGAGTCCGAGGTTCATCGTGCCATATGAGATATCCGAACGAGTTGGTCCATTGGATCGTTTGATTTTGCCCCGAACTTGAAAAGATTCACAATGTCTTCCATGTTTCGATGCCCGTATAGATC
>NW_026441177.1:0-5087 GCF_025698485.1 Gossypium arboreum | reverse complement strand
GTTTATTAGAGGATGTAAAAGCCCGCACATTAGTGCTTAATAGTCAACTCACACTTAGTGCTATATAATCAAACTTGCACACTTAGTGCTGTATAATTTGAACCCGCACACTTAGTGCCAATTTGTGATTATAAATGTTTACACCCGACACTTAGTGTGAAACCGATCATTCAATACATCTCACCTTTTCTTTCAATTCAATATTTTTATCACCACATACATACATGTTTATATATATTTCTACCATTCCATTCAGCATCATTACTTGGACATTACGACCCTTTAAAAAAAAATAAGTGCTTAATGACTTACCTTATATCGGATGAAATGATTCCCAATCTACTACTCGATTATCTTTGCTTTGCCTTTGCTTTTCTCCTCTTTGATGTCTTGATCAAATGAATACATTTAGTAGTTTAATCTTCTTGTGGATTTTTTGTGTATAACTTAATGGTTTTCACCCCATTTCACAACTATCTTTGTTCAAAATATCAAAATCTCAACCAACATTTGTTTAATGCTTCAAGGCCAATGATGGTCACCATTAAGCTAATCTAGTCTCAAGTATTTTAATCCTAACATACAACATCATGAATCAACTCAACCTTATAAGCCAATATTACTCCTACAACCATTGTAAGGAGTTAACAAAGAAAATATATTTTTACAAACATATACACCCATATGGCCGATTTTACCAAATCAAATTTAACCTTACTTATCTCAAATTTTCATTTCATACTATCATCCCCATGACATAGCAAGGTTTTGAATCATGGACTAATTAGAACTAAAACTAGCAACTAAGAACATGCATGAATCTCATGGCACCATATTAAACATACCTTAATCTAGCTACAAGGATGGCCAACCTATTCCAAACCAACCATGAGCAAGGACCCCTTTCTTCTCCCTTGAGATTTTCCTAAAAGGATGAAAAAAAAGATGAACAAAGCTTTTTTTTTGTTTTTTTTCTCACTTGCACGGCAATGGGGGGGAGGGAAAGCCTTCCACACACACTTTTTTTTTTATTACTCATGCACCTTATTTTATTTATTTCAACATAAAACACTCACCCAACATGTTTCATGACATGTCTTGCCCATGCTTCCTTGTCATGGCCGGCCACTAGCACTTGGGGGATTTTGACATGCAAGTCCTCCCTTTTGACTACATGTACTATTAGGTCCTTATAGATTAGCCTATCATTTTTCAAAAGTGACATACAAGTCCTACTAACTGAATTCACATGCAATCGACTAAACCGAAGCTTGAAATTTTCACACATTCAGAATACATATTCTAGACAATAAATATTACGCTCAAACATTTCGGACTCGGTTTAGTGGTCCCAAACCACTTCCGACTAGGGTCAATTTTGCTGTCAACTCTCCCCACTTAAGGAATTTTTGTCCCTAAAATCTTACCAGAAATGTGTTTGGGTAACGCTTTCATAGAATTCTCGGGTTCCCAAGTAGCTTCTTCCATCCCGTTTGAGCCATAACACTTTTACTAACGGAACCCTTTTGTTTCGCAACTCCTTCACTTCACGAGCTAGGATACTAATCGGTTCTTCTTCATAACTCATATCGGCTTGAATTTCAATCTCTGAGGGGTTTATTACATGCGAAGGATCGGATCGTAACGTCAAGCATCGAAACATGGAAAACGCTAGGATCCTTTCGAGTTCAAAAGCAACCTATACGCCATCGGGTCGACTGCTCGGAGATCTCATATGGCCCAATGAATTCGGACTAATTTGCCCTTACGGCCAAATCGAGTATCTTTTTCCGTGGTGATACCTTAAGAAACACTTTGTCTCCCACCGGTACTCAATATCTCTTCGCTTTAAACCGCTGCATCGACTTCTCGACGCATTCGGCAGCCTTCAAACTTTCACGAATTACTCGAACTTTTGCTCAAGATTCTAATCAAATCCACCTCAAAATTTTGATTTCACCGAGCTCACCAAAACAATGGTGTACGGCATTTACGACCATACAAAGCCTCCTAGAAGGCGCCATCTTAATGCTTGACTGAAAACTATTGTTGTAAGCTTAATTCAATCAAGGGTAAATACCGTTCCATGAACCATTAAACTCGAGGATGCAACATCTCAACATATCCTCAAGTATCTGAATTATCCGCCGGATTGACCATCGGTTTGGGGATGAAAAGGGCTAAAATGCAGCTTGGTACCCAATGCTTCTTGCAATTTCTTCCAAAATCGTGAGGTGAATCTCGGATCTCCGTCTCGACACAATAGAAATCGGTACCCGTAATCTCACACAACTGAGAAACATACAATTCAGCTAGCTTATCCAATGAAAAACTCGTAAGCGGGGATAAAGTGAGCCGACTTAGTCAATCTATCAATGACGACCCAAATTGCATCTTTCTTGCTTATTACATCGGCAAGCCGATACAAAATCCATCGTGACTCGTCCCATTTCCATTCAGTATCATGATTGGTCAAGCAAACCCGTGGGCACTTGATGTTCCGCTTTTACTTGTCGACATACTAAGCACTTCAAACAAAGTTGGAAATGTCTCTTCATACCATGCCACCAAAATCGGTGTCTCGTGTCGTGTACATTTCAGACTCCCCGGTGGATTGACATTCACTCATCAGGAGCCTCGCTCAAAATCATCAAACAAGTTCAATTCCTTGGAATACATAATCGACCCTTGAACGTCAAGCAATCATGGTCGCTAATCTGAAATTCGATTCCTTGTTCGAACACACTCATCCCGCTTTGCAACCAACTCATCGTCGACTTCGAGCTTCACGAATTTGACGATCAATAATGGTTTGGCTTTCAATTCAGCTACTAACACATTGCGGGTAGAATGCATAAGTGTACATTCATCGCCGCAACGCAAATAGTGATTTACGACTTAAGGCATCCGCAACCACATTAGCCTTTCCCGTGATAGTCAATGACCAACTCATAATCCTTTAACAGCCGAGCCAACGCTTTGTCGCAGATTTAAGTCTCTTTGAGTCATCAAATATTTGAGACTTTTGTGATCCGACATGGCACTTCTCACCAAATAAGTAATGTCGCCATATCTTTAAGGAGAATACGATGGCGCCAATTCGAGATCATGGGTCGGATAATTTTTCTCATGTGGCTTTAATTATCTCGACGATAGGCACAACCGCCTTTTCTTGCATCAATACGCAACCCAACCCAAGTAGGGATGCGCTACTATAAATGACAAACTTTTGCCCGATTCGTTGCACTATAATTGGGGCTTCACCAAATAAGCCGCTGATCGAAACTTTTCGACATTTCTCCGCCCATTCAACTTAACATCCTTTTGAGTAGCTTCATCATTGGCGCTATCATCGAAACCTTTTACAAATCGCTTCGGTAATAACCAAAGAAGCCCCAAAAGCTCCTAACTTTGTAACATTCCTTGGTGGTTTCCAACGACTATGGTCGAAATTTTGTTCGGTCCACCGACACCGACGGACACCACGCGCCCCAAAAAGCTAACCTCTTTCAACCAAAATTCACATTTATCGAACTTCATGATAATCGCTATCTCAGAAGATTTGCAACACTAGCCTCGTGTTCAAAGATGTTCGCCATCTCGAATAGACCAAAATGTCATCGATAAATACAACTACGAACCGATCCAAGTATGGCCCTGAAAATTCTATTCATTAAATCCATAAACACCGCAGGGCATTAGTGAGCCCAAACGGCATCACCAAGAATTGTGTGACCTTACCTCGCTCTAAAAGCGGTTTGGGTATGTCCGATTTCACCCTCAACCGATAGTACCCCGACCTCAAATCTATCTTTGAAAACACCGAGGCTCCTTTAATTGATCAAACAAATCCAATTCGTGGCAAAGATATTTATTCTTTATCGTCACTTTATTGAGTTGACGATAGTCGATGCACAACCTCATGCTTCCGCCCTTCTTTTTCACAAACAATCGGTGCTCCTATGGAGAAAAACTCCGAGCTAAACCTCTATCCGCCAATTCTTGCAATTGACCTTCAATTCCTTTAACTCCGTTAATGCCATACGAACGGAGCTATTGAGATTGGCGAGTACCTTGAAACTTCGATGCCAATTCCACTTCAACCGGCAATCCCGAATTCCTAAAACATCCAATACTCACAAACCATCGGGTACCGATTCGAGTTTTTTCCTTTCTTCAAACACATACGCAAGGTATGTTTCACACCCTTTTTCACATATCTCCGAGCTCATAGAAGATATTATCGCCGCACTCCTTTTAAATCAAGAGACTCGACGACTACCTCATTATTTGCACTCCTCAAATCAATGGTTTTCCTTTTGCGCCACCACCGCATCATGTACGGTTAGCCAATCCATACCAAGAATAACATCGAATTCATCAAATGGTAGAAGCATCGATCGCCGGAAAAAGATTCTCGAATTATTAGGGGCATCTCTTGCACACTTTATCAACGAGATAATTGACCCAAAGGGTTTGACACTGATTACGAACTCAAGAGACTCAACGTAGAGTCTTACCGATGCTAAAGTTTCACATACATATGAATGAGAGCGGGGTCAATCAATGCAATCACACTAGTATCAAAGAGAGTAAAAGTACCAGGATAACATCAGGAGAATGCCTCCTCTCCGCATGGCATATGCTCAGCAGAGACGGTCTCTGGACGAACAGACGTGGCTCTCCGATTACCACCCCTACCTCCCCAAACTCAGGGTCTACCTCTATCGCCCCACTCGATCTTGCACCTTGCATCTTATTCTCTCATCTAGTCTGCTAATTCTAATGAAGTGGTCCTTCAACCACATCCAATAAGTCTTAAGCAATTACCCCAACATTCACCTAGGTGTCGTCTTCCACATTGGGGATTCTGGTTCTCTTGACGATTATTGCCCACACTAGCCACCAAGAGCTCGGAGTCCGTCGATGGTCGTGTCAATGGAAATTCCGCACGTCTCGATTTATTAGTGTCCTCCCAACTTCTTTACCGAGAATGGAGCTTTACCCATCGATCTTACGATAGTCTTTAGCTTCAAATTCAGCCTTCTTCTTCTCCTTCCTTTTCCGCTTTTGTCTTCACCAAACAA
>NW_026441176.1:0-5075 GCF_025698485.1 Gossypium arboreum | reverse complement strand
TTTTACGGCTATTCGATCACTTTTTCCTTCCCTTGTCCAATTGTGGCCCTAAGCTCTTGAGCTAATTCAAACAAATTCAATTTATTAAAACCTCATTGTGCTAGCTTATGGCAATATGACAAGGAGTTTAAATGGTCATATGGCCACCCTTTAGCTTGAATACACAATGGTCATGCACATTTTATACTACATCAAGCAATTCAATACAATTCATTCGAGCATCAAGGAAAAGCTAAGGCCATCAATAGGCTCCCTAAGGCCAATATACATGTCCATGTTGAGGCCAATTATGCACTTAATACCACACAAAACAGCATGCATTTTACTAGTTAATGCTTTGCATATTGTAGCTCAAAACTTATAATATAGCATCAAGCACTCATATGTGTGCTAGGCCAATGTGCTTGCAATTTCACAAACATTCTTCAACATCTTCTTCTTTAAACAAACATATTCATCACTTACTTCATAACCAAAACATCATGTGCAAACATATATATACATATATGAGCATGGCCAATTTCAAGGTGTCCATATAGCCATCCAAAACACAAATTTTAACTAACATGCAAGAAGCATGAACCATGCTCATGAATGCATCATGGCCGAATACATCACAATCATGCCCTTTCATCTTCAATCATGGTTAAACAAAAGAAAACTCAAAGTCTTACTCAAGATGGCTACAAAGAAATTTCAAGAGTAGATAATCCATCATTGCATGCATCATCATCAAGCTTCACACTTAACATGCAATGGCTTTATCACAATACCAACCTTGACCAAATACCACTTCCATGGCATAACAAGGATTTGAACCATGGCTAACATGAACATCAAGTTGGCAACTAAAACATGCATGAATCTCATGACACAACCTCATACATACCTCAATCTTGATGCAAGTTTAGCCAAATATCCTTCTAGATCTCTTCTAAACAAAGGAAATGAAGCAAAAATCTCTTCCCTCTTAGTATTTTCGGCCAAAAGGAGAGAACAAGGATGAACAAATTTTTGTTTTCTTCTTGGTTGACTCAAGAATGGGGGGAATGCTACTCTCACACACATTTTTTTTCATTCTTTTCTTACCCATGCTTATTTGTTTATTATTTCTCCCTAATGCCCAACAAAACATGTTTCATGACATGTTTAGCCCATATCTCTTTGTCATGGCTGCCATCACTTGTAAAGGGGAATTTGACATGCAAGTCCATTATTTTGCATGCATGCTTTAATTAGTCATCACACATTTCCCTATCGTATTTCAAAGTTCACTACTAAGTCCTTTCTAGTGGAATTCACCTTTATAACACTAAATCAATCATCATAAAATGTCATACATGAGCATTCACATATTATAGGCATCAAAATAAATTTTAATTATTTTTTTTGCTCTTTTGTGGTCCCAAACCACATTCGACTAGGGTCAATTTTGGCGTCACAACTCTCCCCACTTAAGAAATTTTCGCCAAAATCTTACCGTAAATAGGTTTGATATCGCTTTCATAGAGTTCTCGGCTCCCAAGTAGCTTCTTCTATCCCGTGCTTGAGCCATAACACTTTCACTAGCGAAACCCGCTTGTTTCGCAACTCTTTCACTTCCCGTGATAGGATACTAATCGTTCTTCCTCATAACTCATATTGGCTTGAATTTCAATTTCGATGGACTAATCACGCGATGGATCGGATCTATAGCGTCAAGCATCGAAACATGAAAGACATCGTGAACCTTTTCGAGTTCAGGGGCAAAATCAAACGATATGCCACCGGACCGACTCGCGCGGATATCTCATATGGCCCAATGAACTCTGCTCAACTTGCCTTACATACCAAATCGAGTATCTTTTTCAAGGCGATACCTTGAGAAACACTTTATCTCCCACCGATACTCGATATCCTTACGCTTCAGATCCGCTGACGACTTCGACGATCGGAGGCTATCTTCAGACTTTCACGGATTACTTTCACTTTCTGCTCAAAGATCTCTAATCAAATCCACCCAAAATCTTGCTTTCACCAAGCTCAATCCAAAACAATGGTGTACGCATTTACAATCGCATAAAGCCTCGAGGGTGCCATCTTAATACTTGATTGAAAGCTATTGTTTAAGCAATTCAATCAACGGCAAATACCGCTCCTATGAACCATTAAACTCAAGGACGCAACATCTCAACATATCCTCAAGTATCCAATTATCCGCCGGATTGACCATCGGTTTGGGGTGAAAGGCGGTGAAATGCAACTTGGTACCCAAAGCTTCTTGCAACTTTTTCCAAAATCGCGAGGTAAATCTCGGATCTCTATCCAACACGATGGAAATAGGCACCCTGTAATCTCACAACTGAACGCATAATCTGCTAATTTGTCCATTGAAAATCCGACGACGGGACAAAGTGAGCCGACTTAGTCAATCTATCTACCACGACCCAAATCGTGATCCTTCTTACTTGTCGACAATGGCATCCGGATACAAAGTCCATTGTGACTCGATCCCATTTCCACTGTATCGTGATTGGTCAAGTAACTCAAGGCACTTGATGTTCCGCTTTCACTTGTTGACATATTAAACATCTCAAACAAAGTCGAGATGTCTCGCTTCATACCATGCCACCAAAATCGACGTTCAAATCGTCAGACATCTTCAGATTCCCGTGGATTGCCATTCGCACAATGGGCTTCATTCGAATTATCGAAATGAGTTCAATTTTTGGAACACACGAGACTTTTGAACCTCAAACAATCGCCATCATCGATTTGAAACTCCGAGTCCTTGTTCAAACACACTCAATTGCTTTGCGACCAACTGCGTCGACTTTCGAGCTTCTCGAATTTGATGTGTCAATAATGGTTTGGCTTTCAATTCAGCCACTAACACACGTCGGATCGAATGCACAAGTGCACATTCATCGTCAGAAGTGAATAATGATTTACGACTCAAGGCATCCGCAACCACATTCGCTTTTCCGGTGATAGTCAATGACCAGCTCATAATCCTTTAACAGCTCGAGCCAACGCCTTTGTCGCAGATTTAAGTCTCTTTGGGTCATCAAATATTTGAGACTTTTGTGATCCGAGTACACATGGCACTTCTCACCAAATAAGTAATGTCGCCAAATCTTTAAGGCTAATACGATGGCTAATTCGAGATCATGGGTCGGATAATTTTTCTCGTGGCTTTAATTGCCTCGACGATAGGCCACAACTCGACCTTCTTGCATCAATACGCAACCTAACCCAAGGAGGAGGCGCCACTATAGATGACAAACTTTGCCGATTCAAAGTTGCACTAGAATTGGGGCTTAAGTCAAATAAGTTTTCGCTGATCAAACTTTCTCGACATTTCTCCGCCCATTCAACTTAACATCCTTTGGAGTAGCTTCACATCGCTGGCTATCGTTGAAAAACCTTTACAAATCGTTTAATAACCGACAAGCCCCAAAAAGTCCAACCTCAGAATATTTCTGAGGCTTCTAATTAAGTATGGCTGAAATTTTATTCGGTCGACTCAATACCCGGCCAGATACCACATGACCCAAGAAGCTAACCTCTCTTAACCGTAACTCACACTTGTGAACTTAGCATATAATTGCTTATCCCGTAAAATTTGCAAGACTAACCGCAGTGTTCAAAGATGTTCGGTCTCATTTCTTGAATAGACCAAGATGTCATCAATGAACACGACTACTTAATCGATCCAAATATGGTCTCAAGATCCATTCATTAAATCCATAAATACCGTAGGGCATTAGTGAGCCCAAACGGCATCACTAGGAACTCATAGTGACCATATCTCGCTCAAGGCCTGGGACTCCAATCTCGGATTCGAATTGATAATAGCCCGATCTCAAATCTATTTTAGAACACCGAGGTTCTTCATTGATCGAAAGTCATCGATACGTGGTAACGGATATTTGTTCTTTATCGCCGCTTATTGTCGACGATAGTCATGCAGTACCGCATGGTTCCATCCTTTTTTCACTAACAACACCGGCGCACCCTAAGGGAAAAACTCAAGAGCAAAACCTCTATCCACCAATTCTTGCAACCGAGCTAACTTTTAATTCGTTGGTGCCATACGATACGGAGCTATCGAAATTGGAGGGTACCAGTACCAATTCGATGCCAAATTCTATTTCCTAATAGGTGGTAAACCCCAATTCTTCAGGAAAACATCCGGTATTCACAAACCACGGCACAGATTCAGTTTCTTTTTCCGATTCTTTGTCATCGAAAGCACGACGCAAGGTACTTCGCACCCTTTTCTTACATATTTTGGGGCCAACATTGCGATATTACACCGGCAACCCCTTTAAGTCCGAGACTCAACCCGAATTATCTCATTATTCACAAGACCTCAAATCGATAGTCTTGCTTTTGCAATTTACAACCGATCGGCATGGTCAACCAATCCAAACCAAGAATAACGTCAATTCATCGAATGAAAAGCATCAAGTCCGCCGAAAATAAGAACCTCAACACTAGGGGACTTTTTTGCACACTTTGTTGACAAGCACGAATGACCCAAGGGTTTGACACCAATTACAAACTCAGAGACTCAATAGGCAAAGTCTTACCGATGCTAAGGTTTCACTATATAAGAATGAGTAGAACCGGGTCAATCAAAGCAATCACATTAGTATTGAAAAGAGTGAAAAGTTGAATGACATCCGGAGAGGCAAGATCCTCAAGGTATGCGATGGCATAAGTCCTAGCAGAGCCCGAGCCTTGATCCATGGTAGCATCTCTAGATCCTCTCCACCGCCACTAACATTGCCCATATTTCTAGGTGGCCTACCTCGAGCAAAGTAGCACCCGGTTTCCACTCGACTTACATTCTGCTCAAGCATCCTGCAATCCTTCATAAAGTGGTCCGATCCACACTTATAAGAGCTCACAAACCAACACCTCCCCAATGCCATTTGCCACAATGTAGACACTCTCTCCGATCATTTCCACCACGGGCATCGGGGACTCGTGGTCCAGGGGTCGATCGCCCCGCCTAGAAAAGCCCAAATGCCTCTAAACCGACTCACATCATCTCAAATTCTTCGATGCCCTTGAAGAGACTTTCCGAG
>NW_026441175.1:0-5215 GCF_025698485.1 Gossypium arboreum | reverse complement strand
ATCACTAGGAACTCATAGTGACCATATCTCGCTCAATGCGCCTTGGGCACGTCAATCTCGGATTCGTAATTGATAGTAGCCCGATCTCAAATCTATTTTCGAGAACACCGAGGTTCTTCGCTTGATCGAACAAGTCATCAATACGTGGCAACGGATATTTGTTCTTTATCGTCGCTTATTGTCGACGATAGTCGATGCACAAATGCATGGTTCCATCCTTCTTCACGAACAACACCGCACGCACCCAAGGCGAAAAACTCAAGCAGCAAAACCTCTATCCACCAATTCTGCAACCGAGCTTAACTCCTTTAATTCCGTTGGTGCCATACGATACGGAGCTATCGAAATTGGAGTGGTACCATGTACCAATTCGATGCCAAATTCTATTTCCAACAGTGGTAAACCCTAATTCTTCGGAAAACATCCGGTATTCACAAACCACGAGCACAGATTCGGTTTCTTCTTTGATTCCTTGTCATCGAGCACGACGCAAGGTACGCCCGCACTTTTCTTACATATTTCGGGCCAACATCACGATGATTACATACCGGCAACCCGCTTAAGTCCGTGGACTCAACTCTGAACTATTTCATTATTCCAAGACCTCAAATCGATAGTCTTGCTCTTGCAATTTACAACCGATCGCATGGTCAACCAATCCAAACCAAGAATAACATCGAACTCATCGAACGGCAAAAGCATTAAGTCCACGAAAACAAGAACCCTGAACACTAGGGGACTTTTCTTGCACACTTTGTTAACAAGCACGTAATGACCCAAGGGGTTTGACACCGAATTACAAACTCAAGAGACTCAATAGGCAAAGTCTTATCGGATGCTAAGGTTTCACATATATATGAATGAGTAGAACCAGGTCAATCAAAGCAATCACATTTGTATTGAAAAGAGTGAAAGTACCTAATAACATCCGAGAGGCAGATCCTCAGTGCGCGTATGGCATAAGTCCTAGCAGAGCACGAGCCTCTGATCGATGGTAGCATCTCTAGATCCTCTCTCGACCGCCAATCGACATTGCCCATATTTCTAGGTGGCCTACCTCGAGCAAAGGGTAGCACCGGGTTTGCACTCGACTTACATTCTGCTCATGCATCCTCGGCAATCCTTCATAAAGTGGTCGGCCGATCCACACTTATAGCAGGAGCGATCACGAAACCAACAGCTCCCTAATGCCATTTGCCACAATGTGGACACTCCGCTCTCTCTACGATCATTTCCACCATCGCGATCAAGTGACTCGTGTGGTCAGGGGTCGATCGATCCTCGCCTAGAAAAGCCCAAACGCTCTAGACCGGCTCGCATCATCTCAAATCTCTTCGATGCTTGTTGAAGAGACTTTCCCGAGGACCTTTTCGAATTCTCCAATCCCCACATCAGCTTTTTGTTTCTCCTTTCTAAGCTCTTCGCTTACAAGCTCGCTCAACAAGTACTACGAACTCGATCTCGAGAATGCCAACAAACATCCTTATATCATCATTCAGCCCATCCTCAAGTCTGCCATACATAATAGCTTTGACGTAAATGCATTCTCGCTGCATCGGCTAAGCCTCACAAACTTTCGTCAGAGTCAGAATCGGACATAGAACCTTGCTTAAGATCAAGAAATTCCTCCGCTTTGGTCGATGAATCTCGATCGATATACTTTTTCTGAACTCGCTTGAAAGAATTCCCAAGTCACTTGCTCTCAGGCACCACGTAGTCGAGTACTCCACCAATAGTAGGCGACTCAGCGTAGCAAGGAGATGGTACACTTTAAGCACTCGTCGGGTGTACAGGATAGCTCATCAAGCACCTTGATAGTGTTATCTAACCAAAATTCAGCTCGCTTCGCATCATCATCATCCGTAGCCTTAAATTCAAAGGCCCCATGTTTTCAATCCTATCGATCGGGGCTTACTTGACCTTATTTGGTCACCACGGAGGTATTGTAGGTGCGGGTTGCATTTGTCGAATGGAGGTTGTGGCAAGTGTGTTGGTTCGAATGTATTGATTAAACCATTCGCTCATCACACTATAAAAGGCTTGCCTAGCCTCGCCATTAGGATTGTGGCCATAGGTTGAGAGTCCAGCGCCTTCCCTTGCGCGAGCAGCGCCACACTCTCCACATCATCAGCTATCGCCGGTTGGGATCGGATCCATTGCTACAACAAACACAAAGTCGAATTGTCGAATCATCACACTATCGATTCATCATTTAATGGCATGTATAGCTAGACCCCAAACACATCACGGTAGTCCTAGAATCGACTAAACCGTGGCTCGATACCAATAAAATTGTAACACCCCAAACCCGAGACCATCGCCGGTGTCGGACCCGAGGGGTTAACAAGCCAAGTTCACATGTTTTGCCCACCAATTTGACATTTCCAGTCAAGCTGGAAAACTGCATCATCCGCTTTAAAAATCATATCTCGAGTTGCAAAACTCGTAAACTGGTTTCGTAAATTTTCCTGAATTTATACTCATATATCCATCCATGGATTTATTTCTACGATTTTGGTCGGGCCAATTGGTACAGTTTATTAGTTAAAGTTACCCATGTTACAGGGATCGACTGCTCTGACCTTCGCGCGGTATAACTTGAATATCACTCTGTACAGGGCTTTAATGTTGGTGTCGTTTGTTTCTAATGAAACTAGACTAAAAATGGAATCTGTACATATAAGGTATGTCTCATAATTCTTTTTGGATAATTTATAGTGAATTTTAAAGTTGCGACAGGGAACCCAGAAACCATTCTGGCCCTGTCTCACAATAGCTTTATTATCTCTTAACCTGTAACTCCTATGACCATTTCTGTTTCTTCCATATGAAAATAGACTCATCAAGGTTCATTTACATAGCTTATTCACTATTTAATTCCATTCCTATGAATTTTGGTGATTTTCACATTCACGCCACTGCAGCTGGCAGCATCTGTTTTAAGGTAGGACTTACCTATTTGGTAGTCTCCATGATTCGACTAGTCTTGCCATACATAGGTTCATATATGATCATTTTAACCATGCCAATGGCTGATCATATGACCAACATTCCCATTTCCAAGCCATAGCCACATCATGACACCAAATATATACATACAACCCACAATTAGTCTAAGTTCATGCTTCCTTTTGGAGCCATTTTCGCATGGCCGTACATACTTACATTACAACATATTTAACAAACAAGGGGTAGTCCTATACATGCCATCTCAAGTTCAACCAAAATTTATACCAAAATGGAGGCTTGATAGTGTGGATGACTTCGACTTCAACGATCCCAAATCCGATTGCCTCGAGCTGAAATCTAGAAAACCGAGAGCCAAAGCAACGGGTAAGCATTTTATGCTTAGTAAGTCTCAAGGAATATAATCAACTCTAATTACAGCAATACATTCACATAGCCATATGCATCATTTCATTTATACACATTCTTACTTCACACTTCATCATTATATAATTTCACAAAGTATCAATCAATTCAATAACTGAAATTCATTAGTTGATTGAGCGAATGTTGCTCAAACATGTCGACTTTTCCGATGCACATATAACGACCTTATCCTTTGGGCTTTTCGAGTGTACTAATTGAATTCATTACAGCAACCAACACTCACCTCCAGCCCAAGATTCTTCGGAATATAACCGGATATAATCACGGCACAAATGCCTTCGGTCTTAGCCCGATAGAATGTCTCGCATTTAATGCCTTCTGGTCTTAGCCTGATGTAGCCACTAGCGCAATTGCCTTTGGGTCTTAACCGGATATAATTTCCAGCATAATTGTCTTCGGATTTAGCCCGGATATCATTCAATTTCCCATGAACACATACATCAATTATCATTGGACATACATAATTCATTTTCGCACTAAGGCTCAAACGCAATTATAGTCACAAGCATATTCGCTTTCGGACTTAGCCCGGTAGAATTCAAATACTCATGCATACACAATCAATAATCAATACACATCCATACTTTATTTCACACAATTCAAGTAGGGTCACTTCTTGAGGACTTACCTCGGATGTTGTCGAACGGCTTTTTCGGCTATTCGATCACCTTTTCCTTCCCCTTGTCCAATTGTGGTCTTCTAAGCTCTTGAGCTAATTCAAACAAATTCAATTTATTAAAACCTCATTGTGCTAGCTTTTGGCGAATATGACAAGGAGTTTAAATGGTCATATGGCCACCCTTTAGCTTGAATACACAATGGTCATGCACATTTTATACTACATCAAGCAATTCAATACAATTTATTCGAGCATCAAGGAAATGCTAAGGCCTTCAATAGGCTACCCAAGGCCGAATATTCATGTACATGTTGAGGTTAATTTTGCACTTAATACCTCACAAAAACAGCATGCAATTTACTAATTAATGCTTTGCACATTGTGGCCCAAAACTTATAATATAGCATCAAGCACCTACATGTGCTAGGTAGTCAATTGTGCTTGCAATTTCACAAGCATTCTTCCACATCTTCTTCTTTAAACCAATATATTCATCACTTAGTTCATAACCAAAACATAATGTGCAATCATATATATGCATATATGAGCATGGCCGAATTTCAAGGTGTCCATAGCCATCCAAAACACAAATTTTAACTAACATGCAAGAAGCATGAATCATGCTCAAGAATGCATCATGGCCGAATATGACAATCATGCTTCTTTTCAACTTCAATCATGATAAAACAAAAGAAAGCTCAAAATCTTACTCATAGGTAGACAATCCATCATTGCATGCATCATCATCAAGTTTCACACTTAGCATGCAATGGCTTTATCACCATAACAACTTTGGCCAAATGCCATTTCCATGGCATAACAAAGATTTGAGCCATGGCTAACATGCACATCAAATTAGCAACCAAAACATGCATGAAACTCCCAACACAACCTCATACATACCTTACTCTTGATGCAAATTTAGCCAAATCACCTTCTAGATCTCTTCTAAACAAAGGAATGAAGCAAAATCCTTCTTCCTCTTAGTATTTTTGGCCAAAAGGAGAGAACAAGGATGAACAAATTTTTTGTTTTTTCTTCTTGGTTGCACAGCAATGGGGGATGCTACTCTCCCACACACATTTTTTCATTCTTTCTTACCCATGCTTATTTGTTTATTATTTCTCCTAATGCCCAACAAAACATGTTTCATGACATGTTTAGCCCATATCTCTTTGTCATGGCGGCCATCACTTGTAAAAA
>NW_026441174.1:0-5229 GCF_025698485.1 Gossypium arboreum | reverse complement strand
CTTTCCCTTAAAGAATTAGAGGGTCTAGTATACTGCGATGTGGATTTGATCGAAATTATTATTTTACAGATTAGGAATGAGAAACTGTCATCCCATTCAATCGAATTGGGATGCCCTGGATCTGACATGTCTCTTGGGAAGAGTAACATGAAGCTCAGAATTATGGGCGTATTCAATACTCCCAAATAAAAAGGGAATTGGTCTATGGTCGAGTCAGTAAAAATAAATAACTAGGAATTTTGAGTTGTACCGTGAAAAAAGACTTTTTTGTGGAATTAACCGTTCTCATTTCTTTTAGTTCTTTTAGAAAGAAATGAAATTATGTTCAAGGAAACAAATATGTCATGGTTGCAGGAGTCTATACATCGCATATAGGCTTAGGCTTTAAGTTAAGGGCATCGTGGTATAATCGTCGAGGTACCGCAGGACCTAAGAGATCGAATGGAAGGGTACATAGACAAGTAAATCCCTTTATGACACTCTTTAATTTAAGAGGATTCAGCATTCGAGGGAAGTAGACTACAAGAATTTCACATTTCATTTATGTCCTAATTTTGAATTGAATAAAGAATTAAGAAAATCTAAATCAATAAAAGAAGAATCAATCAATGAAATGTTTCTTGAACTTGAGTAAAGAGTAGACCTTTTGGGGGGTTCTAGAATTTGAAAGCGAGAACTCCTTTACTTTATCTTTATTTGGTGTAATATTTGAGCCGGATGAGAGGAAACTCTCATGTCCGATTTTGAGGGGGGATCTGCAGGGCCCTATCCTAATTTTTCTTTTGCTAGGCCCATCGCTAAAAAACCTACTTTCTTACGATTACGAGGTTCATTCGAATATGAAATTCAATCCTGGAAATACAGTATCCCACTTTTTTTTACTACCCAAGGTTTCGATACATTTCGAAGTCGCGAAATTTCTACCGGAGCAGGTGCTATTCGAGAACAATTAGCCGATCTAGATTTGCGAATTCTTATCGATTATTCGGTGGTAGAATGGAAAGAATTAGGAGAAGAAGGCCTCACGGGTAATGAATGGGAAGATCGAAAATTGGAAGAAGAAAGGATTTTTGGTTAGACGCATGGAATTGGCTAAGCATTTTATTCGAACAAATATAGAACCAGAATGGATGGTTTTATGTCTATTACCGGTTCTTCCTCCCGAGTTGAGACCGATCATTCAGATAGATGGGGGTAAACTAATGAGTTCGGATATTAATGAACTCTATAGAAGAGTTATCTATCGAAATAATACTCTTACCGATCTATTAACAACAAGTAGATCTACGCCAGGGGAATTAGTAATGTGTCAGGAAAAATTGGTACAAGAAGCCGTGGATACACTTCTTGATAATGGAATCCTCGGACAACCAATGAGGGACGGTCATAATAAGGTTTACAAGTCGTTTTCAGATGTAATTGAAGGCAAAGAGGGAAGATTTCGCGAGACTTTGCTTGGCAAACGAGTCGATTATTCGGGACGTTCTGTCATTGTTGTTGGCCCCTCACTTTCATTACATCGCTGTGGATTGCCTCGCGAAATAGCAATAGAGCTTTTCCAGACATTTGTAATTCGCGGTCTAATTAGACAACATCTTGCTCCGAACATAGGAGTTGCTAAGAGTAAAATTCGGGAAAAAGGGCCGATTGTATGGGAAATACTGCAAGAAGTTATGGGGGACATCCTGTATTGTTGAATAGAGCGCCTACTCTGCATAGATTAGGTATACAGGCATTCCAACCTATTTTAGTGGAAGGACGCGCTATTTGTTTACATCCATTAGTTTGTAAGGGATTCAATGCAGACTTTGATGGGGATCAAATGGCAGTTCATGTACCTTTATCTTTAGAGGCGCAAGGGAGGCTCGTTTACTTATGTTTTCTCATATGAATCTCTTTGTCTCCAGCTATTGGGGATCCCATTTCCGTACCTACCAAGATATGCTTATTGGGCTCTATGTATTAACGAGTGGAATCGTCGAGGTATTTAAAGCGAATAGGTATAATCCATGGAATCGAAAAAGCTATCAAAATGAAAGAATTGACGATAATAACTATAAGTCTACAAGGAGCCTTTTTTGTAATTCCTATGATGCGATTGAGCTTATAGGCAGAAAAGAATCAATTTAGATAGTCCTTGTGGCTCCGGTGGCGACTAGAGCAATGCGTTATTGCTTCAAGAGAAGCTCCCATCGAAGTTCACTATGAATCTTCGGTACCTATCATGAGATTTATGGACATTATCTAATAGTAAGAAGTTTAAAAAAAATTCTTTGTATATACATTCGAACCACTGTTGGTCATATTTCTTTACCGAGAAATCGAAGAAGCTATACAAGGGTTTTTCGGCCTACTCATATGATACCCAATCATATGGTATCTAAGCTAAAAATTCTATGACACCAATATGAATTCGGTCTCCGGTTCAACTAGGACCCCAGTTCCTGACCCGACTTTCTACCAAAATCAAGATCGAGAAAAGGAAGTTTTCCAATCATTGACTCAAACCCATTGGCGAAGTCCACTAGCGGAATAAGGGGTATTTATGGCAGAACGGGCCAATCTGGTATTTACAATAAAGTGATAGATGGAACTGCTATTAAACGACTTATTAGCAGATTAATAGATCACTGGAATGGCATATACATCACACATCCTGGATCAAGTAAAAGCTCTGGGTTTGCATGCAAGCCACTGCTACATCCATTTCATTAGGAATTGATGATCTTTTAACGATATCTTCTAAGGGATGGCTAGTCCAAGATGCTGAACAACAAAGTTTGATTTTGGAAAACACCATCATTTTGGGAATGTACGCACGGTAGAAAAATTACGCCAATCAATTCGAGATATGGTATGCTACAAGTGAATATTTGCGACAAGAAATGAATCCTAATTTTAGGATGACTGACCCGTTTAACCCAGTCCATATAATGTCTTTTTCAGGAGCTAGAGGAAATGCATCTCAAGTGCACCAATTAGTAGGTATAGAGAGGATTAACAATCGGATCCCCAAGGACAAATGATCGATTTACCCATTCAAAGCAATTTACGCGAAGGACTGTCTTTTAACAGAATATATCATATCTTGCTACTGAGCCCGAAAAGGGTTGTGGATGCTGCCGTACGAACATCAGATGCTGGATATCTTACGCGCAGACTTGTTGAAGTAGTTCAACACATTGTTGTACGTAGAACAGATTGTGGCACCACCCGAGGGATTTCTGTGAGTCCTCAAAAGAGGACGCTTCCGGAAAGAATTTTTATCCAAACATTAATTGGTCGTGTATTAGCGGACGATATATATATGGGTCCGCGGTGCATTGCCTATCGAAATCAAGATATTGGGCTTGGGCTTGTCGATCGATTCAGAGCCTTTCGAACACAACCAATATCTATTCGAACTCCCTTTACTTGTAGGAGTACATCTTGGATTTGTCGATTATGTTATGGTCGGAGCCCCACTCATGGTGACCTGGTTGAATTGGGAGAAGCTGTAGGTATTATTGCGGGGCAATCCATTGGAGAACCGGGAACGCAACTAACATTAAGAACTTTTCATACCGGCGGAGTATTTACAGGGGGTACTGCAGAACATGTCCGAGCCCCTTTTAATGGAAAAATAAAATTCAATGAGGATTTGGTTCATCCTACACGCACACGTCACGGGCATCCTTGCTTTTTATGTTATCGGGACTTGTAATGTAATTATTGAGAGTGAAGATATTATACATAAGGTGACTATTCCACCAAAAGTTTTTCTTTTTAGTTCAAAACGATCAATATGTAGAATCCAGAACAAGTGATTACTGAGATTCATGCGGAACATACACTTTAAATTTGAAAGAGAGGGTTCGAAAACATATTTATTCTGACTCAGAGGGGGAAATGCACTGGAGTACTGATGTACCATTCGCCTGAATTTACATATAGTAATGTCCATCTCTACCAAAAAGCTATTTGTGGATATTATCAGGGGTTCGTACAAATTCAGTGTAGTTCCTTTTTCGCTCCACAAGGATCAAGATCAAATAAACATTCATTATCTTTCTGCCGAACGAAGATATATTTCTAGATTCTCAGTGAATAATGATCAAGTGAGACACAACTTATTTAGTTCGGATTTTTCGGATAAAAAGAAGAGGATTTACGATTATTCAGAATTGAATCGAATAGGTACTGGGCATTGTGATTTCATATATTCTGCTATTCTCCACGAGAATGCTGATTTATTGGCAAAGAGACGAAGAAATAGATTTATTATTCCATTTCAATTGATTCAAGACCAAGAGAAAGAACTAATGCTACATTCCCATTCCGGTATCTCGATGGAAATACCCATAAATGGTATTTTCCGTAGAAAAAGTATTCTTGCTTTTTTTGACGATCCTCGATACAGAAGAAAGAGTTCAGGAATTACTAAATATGGGACTCTAGGGGCGCATTCAATCGTCAAAAGGGAGGATGTGATTGAGTATCGAGGAGTCAAAAAGGTTAAGCCAAAATACCAAATGAAAGTAGATCGATTTTTTTCATTCCCGAGGAAGTGCATATTTTATCCGAATCTTCTTCCATAATGGTACGGAACAATAGTATCATTGGAGTAGATACCCCAATCACTTTAAATACAAGAAGCCAAGTGGGCGGATTGGTCCGAGTGGAAAGAAAAAAAAAAAGGATTGAACTGAAAATTTTTTCGGGTAATATCTATTTTCCCGGAGAAAGAGATAAGATATCTCGACACAGTGGCATCTTGATACCACCAGGAACGGGCAAAACAAACTCTAAGGAATCAAAAAAATTGAAAAAATGGATCTATGTCCAACGGATCCACCTACCAAGAAAAAGTATTTTGTTTTGGTTCGACCTGTAACCCCATATGAAATACCGGACGGTCTAAATTTAGCAACACTTCTTCCCCAGGATCCATTTCAGGAAAAAGATAATATGCAACTTCGAGCTGTCAATTATATCCTTTATGGAAATGGCAAACCGACTGGAGAATTTCTGACACAAGTATTCAACTAGTTCGGACTTGTTTAGTGTTGAGTTGGGACCAAGACAACAAAAGTTCTTTCGCCGAAGAGGTCTGTGCTTCCTTTGTTGAAGTAAGGACAATGAATCTGATTCGAGATTTCCAAGAATCGACTTAGTGAAATCTCATTTTTTATATCAGAAAAGAAATGATCCGTCAGGTTCAGAATTGATTTCTGATAATAGGTCAGATCG
>NW_026441173.1:0-5154 GCF_025698485.1 Gossypium arboreum | reverse complement strand
TTCCTAGTGATGCCGCTTTGGGCTCACTAATGCCCCCAAAGATTTATGGATTTAATGAATCGGATCTTTAGACCATATTTGGATCGATTCGTAGTCGTGTTCATTGATGACATCTTGGTCTATTCAAGAAATGAGACCAATATGCTGAACACCGCGTTAGTGCGCAAATTTTACGGATAAGCAATTATATGCTAAGTTCAGCAAGTGTGAGTTCGTTAAGAGAGGTTAGCTTGGGTCATGTGGTATTCGTGATCGGTATTCGAGTCGAATTCAATAAAATTTCACCATACTTAATTGGAAGCCTCCGAGAAATATTACGAGGTTCGAGTTTGGGGCTCATCGTATTACCGACGATTTGTAAAAGGCTTCTCAACGATAGCCATGCCGATGACGGCTACTCCAAAAGGATGTTAAGTTCGAATGGATGGAGAAATGCCAAAAAGTTTCGATCAACTGAAAACTTATTTGATGAAGCCCCAATTATAGTGCAACCCGAGTCCCAAGGAGTTTGTCATCTATAGCACGCCTCTACTTGGGTTAGGTTGCGATTAATGCAAGAAGGTCGAGTTGTGGCCTGCGCCGAGGCAATTAAAGCCACATGAGAAAAATTATCCGACTCATGATCTCGAATTGGCGCCATCGATTCGCTTTAAAGATTTGGCGACATTACTTATTTGGTGAAAGGTGCCATGTATACCGAATCACAAAAGTCTCAAATATTTGATGACCCAAAGAGACTTAAATCGCGACAAAGACGTTGGCTCGAGCAAAAGGATTATGAGCTGATCATTGACTATCACCCGGAAAGGCGAATGTGGTTATGATGCCTTGAGTCGTAAATCGTTATTCACTTTACGAGCGATGAATGTGCACTTGTCCGTCCGATCCGACAGCAGGTGTTAGTGGCTGAATTGAAAGCCAAACCATTATTGACACACCAAATTCGAAGCTCGAAAGTCGACGACGAGTTGGTTGCAAACGCTGCGTGTGTTCAACAAGGACTCGGAGTTTCAAATCGACGATGATGATTGTTTGAGGTTCAAAGGTCGTCTGGTGTCCCAAAAAATTGAACTCATTTCGATAATTCAATGAAGCCCATTGTAGCCGAATGGCAATCCACCCGGAGTACGAAGATGTACAATGATTTGAAACGTCGGTTTTGGTGGCATGGTATGAAGCGAGACATCTCCGACTTTGTTTCGAGATGTTTAATATGTCAACAAGTGAAAGCGGAACATCAGTGCCTTCTGGATTACTTCACCAATCACGATACCCGAGTGGAAATGGGATCGAGTCACAATGGACTTTGTATCCGGACCGCCATTGTGCAAGTAAGAAGGATGCGGTTTGGGTCGTGGTAGATCGATTGACTAAGTCGCCCACTTTGTCCCCAGACGCACGGATTTTTCAATGGACAAATTAGCGGAATTGTACGCTTTCGATTGTGAGATTACACGGGTGCCTATTTCCATCGCTCGGATAGAGATCCCAGATTTACCTCGCGATTTTGGAAAAGTTGCAAGAAGCTTTGGGTACCAAGTTGCATTTCAAGACCGCTTTCACCCCAAACCGATGGTCAATCCGAGCGGATAATTCGATACTTGAGGATATGTTAAGATGTTGCGCCTCGAGTTTAGTGGTTCATGGGAACGGTATTTGCCGTTGATTGAATTCGCACAACAATAGCTTTCAATCAAGTATTAAGATGGCACCCTACGAGGCTTTATACTACCGTAAATGCCGTACACCATTGTTTTGGACCGAGCTCGTGAAAGCAAGATTTTCGGTGGATTTGATTAGGGATGCAACGAAAGTGAAAGTAATCCGTGAAAGTTCAAGATAGCCTCCGATCGCCGTAAGTCGACGCGGATCCGGCGTAAGGATATCGAGTATCGTGGGCGATAAAGTGTTTCTGGTATCGCTTGGAAAAGATACTGTGTTCTACCGTAGGGCAAGTTGAGCCCGAGGTTCATCGGGCCATATGAGATATCGGAATGAGCTCGTCCAAGGGCATATCGCTTGATTTTGCCCCGAACTAAAAAGGTTCACGATGTCTTTCACGCGATGCTTCGACGCTATAGATCCGATCCATCGCACGTGATTAGTCCATCGAAATTGAAATTCAAGCTAATATGAGTTATGAGGAAGAACCGATTCGATCCTATCACGAGAAGTGGAGAGTTGCGAAACAAGTGGGTTCCGCTTAGTGAAAGTGTTATGGCTCAAGCACGGATAGAAGAAGCTACTTGGGAGACCAAGAACTCTATGAAAGAGCGATATCCAAGCCTATTTACTTGAAGATTTTCGGGATGAAAATTTCTTAAGGGGGAGAGAAGTTGATGACCCAAAATTGACCTTAGCTCAAGGTGGTCTCGGGACCATAAAAACCGAGGCATAAAAATAATTTAAAATTTATTTCGATGCCTATAATATGTGTATTCATGTATGACATTTTGATGATTGGTTTAGTGTTATAAAGGTGAATTTCACTAGAAAGGACCTAGTAGTGAACTTTGAAAGTATAATGGGGAAATATGTGATGACTAATTAAAGCATACATGCAAAATAAAGGACTTGCATGTCAAATTAGCCCTTTTTAGGTGGTGGCCGCCATGACAAGGAGGATGGGCTAAACATGTCATGAAACATGTTTTGTTGGTGCATTAGGGTGAAATAATAAACAAAGGTGTATGGGTGATAAAAAATGAAAAAAAAATGTGTGTGAGTGTGGTAATCCCCTGCCGTGAGTTGAGAAAAGAGGAAGAAAAAATTTTGTTGTGTTCATCCTTTCTCATCCTTTGGCCGAAAATCATAAGGGAAGAAAGAGGATTTTTGCTTCATGCTTGGTTTAGAAGAGATCTAGAAGGTGATTTGGCTAAATTGGCATCAAGATTAAGGTATGTATGAGGTTGTGTTAGGAGTTTCATGCATGTTTTGGTTGCTAACTTGATGTGCATGTTAGCCATGGCTCAAATCCTTGTTATGCCATGGAAATGGTATTTGCCAAAGTTGTTATGGTGATAAAGCCATTGCATGCTAAGTGTGAAGCTTGATGATGATGCATGCAATGATTGTCTACTCTTGAGTAAGATTTTGAGTTTTTTGTGTTTAACCATGATTGAAGTTGAATGGAGCATGATTTTCATATTCGCCATGATGCATCCTTGAACATGGTTCATGCCTCTTGCATGTTAGTTAAAATTTGTATTTTGGATGGCTATGGACATCTTGAAATTCGCCATGCTCATATTGTATATATATGTTTACACATGATGTTTTGGCTATGAAGTAAGTGATGAATATATTGGTTTAAAGAAGAAGATGTGGAAGAATGCTTGTGAAATTGCAAGCACATCTGCCTAGCACACATATAAGTGCTTGATGCTATATTATAAGTTTTAATATGTGCAAAGCATTAACTAGTAAATGCATGCTGTTTTGTGAGGTATTATGCAAAATTGGCCTCAACATGTACATGAATATTCGGCCTTGGTAGCCTATTGAAGGCCTTAGCCTTTCCTTGATGCTCAAATAAATTGTATTGAATTGCTTGATGTAGTATAAAATGTGCATGACCATTGTGTATTCAAGCTAAAGAGTGGCCATATGACCATTTAAACTCCTTGTCATATTCGCCATAAGCAAGCACAATGAAGTTTTAATAAATTGAATTTGTTTGAATTAGCTCAAGAGCTAAGAGGGCCACAATTGGACAAGGGAAGGAAAAGGTGATCGAATAGAAAAAGTCGACAACATCCGAGGTAAGTCCTCAAGAAGTGACCCTACTTGAATTATGTGAAATAAAGTATGGATGTGTATTGATTATTGATTATGTATGTATGAGCATTTGAATTCTACCCGGGCTAAGTCCCGGCTAATATGCTTGTGATTATATTTTGCTTTGAGCCTTAGTAACTAAAATGAAATATGTATGTCCAATGATTATTGATGTATGTGTACATGAGAAATTGAATGATATCCGGCTAAGCCCAAGGCAATTATGTTGGAAATTATATCCCGGTTAAGACCAAGGCAATTGTGCTAGTGGCTATATCCTGCTAAGACCAAGGCATTCATGGAAGTTATTCTATCCGCTAAGACCAAGGCATTTGTGCACGTGATTATATCCGGTTATATTCAAGAATCTTGGGCTGGAGGTGAGTGTTGGTTGCTGTAATGAATTCAATTAGTACACCGAAAAGCCCAAAGGATAAGGTACGTTATATGTGCATTGAAAGTCGACATGTTTGAGCAACATTCCTCAATCGACTAATGAATTTCGTTATTGAATTGATTGATATTTTGTGAAATTATATAATGATGAAGTGTGAAGTAAGAATGTGTATTAATGAAATGATGCATTTGGCTATGTGAATGTATTGCTGTAATTAGAGTTGATTATATTCCTTGAGACTTACTAAGCATAAAAAAATGCTTACCCCTGCTTTGGCTCTCGCTTAGATTTCGCAAGCAATCGGATTTGGGATCATTGAAGTCGGTCATCCACACTATCAAGCCTCCATTTTGGTATAAATTTTGGTTGAACTTGAGATGGCATGTATAGGACTACCCTTGTTGGTTAAATATGTTGTGATGTATATATGTACGCCATGCAAAATGGCTCAAAAAGGAAGCATGAACTTAGACTATTTGTGGTTTGTATGTATATATTGGTGTCATGATGTGGCTATGGATTGAAATGGGAATGTTGGTCACATGATCAGCCATTGGCATGGTTAAAATGATCATATATGAAGCTAGGTATGGCAAGACTAGTTGGTTCATGGAGACTACCAAATAGGTAAGACCTACCTTAAAACAGATGCTGCCAGCTGCAGTGACGTGAATGTGAAAAATCACCAAAATTGTAGGAATGGAATTAAATAGTGAATAAGCTATGTAAATGAACCTTGATGAGTCTATTTTCATATGGAAGAAACGAAATGGTCATAGAAGTTACATGTTAAGAGATATTAAAGCTATTGTGAGACAGGGCCAGAATGGTTTCTGGGTTCCTGTTGCAACTTTAAAAATTCACTATAAATTATAAAAAAGAATTAGGAGACATACCTTATATTTACAGATTCCATTTTGAGTCTAGTTTCATTAGAAACAAACGGAACCAGCATTAAAGCCCTCAGAGAGATATTCAAG
>NW_026441172.1:0-18922 GCF_025698485.1 Gossypium arboreum | reverse complement strand
ACTAAGGTTAAGGAAGGAGTTTTGCTTCATACTTGGTTTGGAAGAGGATTAGGAAGAGGTTGGCTAAACTTGCATCAAGATTAAGGTATGTTTGAGGTTCATGCATGTTTTAGTTGCTAGCTTAATGTTCTTGTTAGCCCATGGTTCAAATCCTTGTTATGTCATGGGAATGAAATTCGCCAAAGTGAATGTGGTGTTAATGCCATTGCATGTTAAATGACAAGCTTGAAAGTGATACATGTGATGGAGGATTGAAGATTCTTAGATTTTCTTTTAGCATTTTTTTTTTGAATGAGATACTAAGTTCTTTGTTTCACCATGACCAAATTGAAATGGTGTGGTGTTGTGGTATTCGCCATGATATATCCATAAGTATAATTCATGCATGTTGCATGGTAAGTAAGATTTAAGCTTTGGAAATGTGTATATATTTGGATATAAGCCATTTGAGAATTCGCCCTTGCACCTACATGAATATATGTTTGCACATGATGGATTGGTATGACATATATACTAATTCAAAGTGTATATTTGCTTGTGATGATGTGTTGATTATGAAGTAAATAAGAGATGTGCAATGAATTACGATATGTAATGTGTTAGTAGTAAAATGTATGCTGTTTTTTTTGTGTGGTATTAAGTGTATATTCGCCACATGAGGGGTAATTAGTGTGCATGCATTCGGTTTGAGGCAAGCATATTGATGCCTATTCTTGGCTTAGAAAATTCGCTAAGAGGAATATTAACTAATGTGTTGAGTTCGATTTATGATTTCGTACATATGCAACTTTGATGCCTAATGTATATAAGGGCCAAGTACTTTGAACTTCACGTTGATGTTTGAATGTATTGAATTGCTTGTTGTGATGTAAAAATGTGCATGACCATTGTGTATTTGAGCTAAAGAATGGCCATATGACCATTTACACTCCTTGTCATATTCGACCATAAGCTATCATGATGAGATTTTAATAAGTTAAATTTGTGTGAATTAGCTCAAGAGCAAAGGGGAGCTAAATCCGATAAAGGGAAGGAAAAAGTAGTTGAATAGCCGTCGAAATCGCTCGACAACATCCAAGGTAAGTCTTCGAGTGATGACCCTACTTGAATTATATCAAAATTATGCTCCTTGTTTGTGTGGCCATTGAGCCGAAATAGTAAAGGTTGATAAATATTTTGTGTTAGAGCTTTAGTAACGAAAATGAACTATGGACGTGTCTTGAATATTGATATATGTGTAAGTGAACATTGAAAATATATCCGGCTAAGACCCAAGGCATTCGTATGCGAGTTGATATATCCGGGCTAAGACCAAGGCATTCGTGCGAGTTGATATATCCGGCTAAGACCAAGGCATTCGTGCGAGTTGATATATCCGGCTAAGACCAAGGCCTTTGTGCAAGTCACCAAATCCGGGTTATGACCAAGGCAATCGTCTTGTCGCTATATCCGGTTAAATCCGAAAGTATGTGATTCGAAGTGAGCAATCTTGCTGTGAAAATTTCAGCTTATACACTTGTGAAAATTCCAGCAATGAGGTATGTTTGTATGTACTTGTACTAATTGAATTCTTACAAGTAAGTATGCGCTAAGTTGATAAACGAGCTACCGGCCTTGGGCTAAGTTGTTCTTTTGTGTATGAACATAAGGGTCGGTGATGTGAAATAAGTATGAGTATGGGAATGTGAATTAGTAAAGTGGTTTAATTAGCCATGTGAATAAAATACCTTAGTCAAAGCTGATTTCATTGCTTGAGACTTACTAAGCATTAAAATGCTTACCCGTTGCTTTGGCTCTCTGTTTTATAGGTTTCGCTTCGTTAGCTATCGGATTCGGGATCAAAGAAGTCAAGTCATCCACACTATCGAAGCCCCATTTTGGTACAAATTTTGGTTGAACTTTGAAATGGCATGTATAGGACCATCCTTTGTTGAAGGTCATGTACCTTCCGGTTTGTGTAAACTTGGATAGCCATGCGAAAATGGCTTATATACGTTTTAGCATAGAACTATAATCGTTTGTATGTTGACCCTTATGAGGTATGGAATTATTTTGAAACGATTAGCCATTGGAATGGTTAATCATGATCACGCTTTGTGCTATGTATGTAAAAAGGGCCAATTGAATCATGGAAAGTATGAAATAGGTAAAGCCTACTAAAGGCAGATGCTGACAGCAGCAGTGACGTGGATGTGAAAAATCACTAAAAATAGTAGGAATGGTATTAAATAGCAAATAAATTATGTAAGTGTACCTTGATGAATCTACTTTCATATGGAAGAAACGAAATGGTCATATGAGTTATAAGCTAACAGATTTTAAAGTTCTTGTGAAATAGGGCCAGAACGGTTTCTGGATCCCCTGTTCCAACTTTGGAAAATCATTGTAAATTAACCAGAGATAATTAGGAGTCATTCCATATATGTGTAGATTCCTCTCTGAGTCTAGTTTCTATAGAAACAAACGGCATTAGTATTGAAGCCCTGTACAGGGAGATATCCAATTCGTAACGCACAAAGGTCAGTGTAGTCGATCCCTACAACAGGCGAGACTTTAACTAATAAACTGTACTAATTGGCTCGACCAAAAATTCTAGAAAAAAATATGTAGATGGACATATGAGTCTAGTTTCAGGAAAAATTTACGGAACTGATTTTCGAGTTGTAAAACTCAAGTTATGAATTTTGGAGCGACTAGTACTCAGATTGGCAGCTTGTCTGAAAATTGTCAATAAGTGGGTTGAAGTCTGTTAACACCTCGCGTTCGACTCCGGCGACGGTCTCGGGTTCGGGGTGTTACACTTTTTTTTTTCTCTTTTGTTTTCATCATATCCCTTTTTTTTTCAATTTCATTTCTTTATTCTTTCAAGCATAATCCATTAACTAAACATGTTTGAAACATGTTTTCCCTTGCCCATCACTCTTGACATGGCCGGCCACTAGCCTTAGGAATGGGCTATTTGACATGCAAGTCCATTTATTTTACTTCATCCTTTTATTAATCTCTTAAAATTAGCCACATATATTTAAATCCTTTCACATGAGTCCTTTTTCTTTCAATTCACAATCAAATTAACTAAATCAAAGAATTCAAAATTCACACATGCATTTTTCACATATTCTAGACAATAAATATTACGTTTGAACATGTCGGTGACTCGGTTTAGCGGTCCCGAAACCACTTCCCGACTATGGTCAAATTTTGGGATGTCACAAGTATACTGAGATCATTGGATTACCCGTCCTAGCTAAATCCCATTCTGCAACACATGCAGGATCGCATGTCATGTAAACGAATTTACCCATCGAATCTCCCTTTTTAATTCAACCGGGACAATTGTCATCTTTTTCATTTTACACTACCACATTTCATGGATTGTCATGCAATCAATATATAAATTAACATACATTTAAGAGTATGCATTTTCAAGTATACTTAAAGTTTACTTCGAGTTACACGAACTTACCTGGTAATTGCTTCAGTTTCGTATTTCGGTTATTCTGAAACCTTCCGTTTTCCACGGTCGACCTCTGAAATTGGTTCCTCGGGGTCTATATCAGTAAAAATGAATTATTAATACCTCACATTGTATATTTCTGGCCTAAAATTCATCCTAGGGCAACTTAACCACTTTGCCCCTAACTTTTCACACTTTTACAAATTAGTCACTAGGTTCGTATAATGAAATGCATGAAATTTCTTGAATACCCAAGCCTAGCTGAATATTTTTCATGCTTATGCCAGCCCATATTTTCTTCTATTTTACATTTCTACACCACATTTTATGCCTTTATAATTAGGTCCCTTTTGGTGTTTTTATGAGAAATCACTTAGCAAAAAATGTTTATCTAACACCTAACTTTCATAACCCTCCATAAATCATCAAAGAACAACCATCTCATGCATGGGTCAAATTTTTAACATGAAACATAGCTTGAAATACGGGAAGAAATAGAGGGAGCATGTTACGAGGATCTCAAAAATACGAAGAACGATAAAAATGAGGCTAGGGAGCACTTATTATTGAGCTTGAAAATGTTGAAAACCCTAGCTATAGAGACCCTTCAATTTTTGGCAGCCAGAGAAGAATATGGCTGAATTTTTCTTCCTTTTTCCCTTTTTATTAATTTTATTACCAAATGACCAAAATGCCCTTCCTTACTAACTTTTCAAAAATTTCCATGCATGCCCATTTTGTTCAAAAACTTAGAAATTGGGAAAATTTCTATTTAAGGCCTTCTAATTAATAATCCATAGTAATTTCATACTAATTGTTTCTAGAACCCAAGTTTTGCAATTTATTCAATTTGGTCCCTAATTTCCAATTGGACACCTTATACTTAGAATTTCTTCATGAAACTTTAACACATGCTTATTCTCATATCCTAGACCTCATAACAATCATAAAAAAAATATTTTTACATCAGATTTGTGGTCCCAAAACCACTACTCTGCCTGGGCCCAATTTTGGGATGTTACATGAGGAATTAAGTAAAAAGAAGAAACAAGCTAAAAGAGAGGCTCGGGTTTTTGGAAGGGGAACTATGAATAAGTCACAATCGTTTGCTTCTAAGAAATTGAAGAAGTATTATGATCGTGTGACCACCTCTACGAGATATTCTGGAAGAGAGCGGGGCTCTCAACATTCTAACCCAATGTCTTCATCTCTATCTGTGACCAATGTGGGTAGTGTTGGTAATCCCAAACCAAAATGTAAAAATTGTAACAAATTTCATCTTGGAGAATGTCAGTCTAGAAGTGAAGCTTGTTTTGGTTGTGGTTCATTTGACCATTTTCTCAAAGATTGTCCAGAAAGGGTTAAAAAAGAAATACAACCAGCTCTAAAGCCTAGTAATCCTGTTTCAAGAGGCAGACCACCCCGACAATGTTAGTGGTAGTCGAGGTACTAGTAGGGAAACAACAATTAGATCTAAGGCACAAGCACCTGCAAGAACATATGCTATTCGTGTTATAGAAAATGCCTCTACACCAGACGTCATTATTGGTACCTTTTCTCTACATGATACTGATATTACTACATTGATAGATTCTGGTTCGACACATTCATACATATGCATGAACTTAGTGACTGTTAAAAATTTACCTATTGAATTCACTGAATTTGTGGTTAAAGTTTCAAACCCTCTGGGCCAGTGTGTTATGGTGGATAAAGTTTGTAAGAACTGTCTGTTGATGGTAAAAGGTTATTGCTTTTCGGCTAACTTGATGTTATTGCCATTTGATGGATTTGAAGTGATCTTGGGACTGGATTGGTTAATCCAATATGATGTAGTGGTGAATTGTAAACAGAAATATATTGTATTGAAATGTGAGAGTGGTGAATTACTTCATGTTGAATTTGATAAACTCGATGGATTACCTAATGTGATTTCAGCAATATCAGCACAAAAATATGTCTGAAAGGGTTATGATGCTTACCTTGCATATGTGCACCAAAGTATCTGAGTCAAAGATTCAATTAGTGCCGGTATTATGTAAATTTCTGGATGTATTCCCAGAAGAATTACCTGGTTTACCAGTGGATAGAGAAGTGAAATTCTCTATAGATCTTGTTCTGGGTACACCACCTATATCTATAGCACCTTGCAGGATGGCTCCTACTGAATTGAAAGAACTGAAATATAACAACCCTAAACCGTACCCATCATCAGAAAAGGGTTTTAGAGCATTACCAGAACATTCAGAATATTTTTCAATTAATCTACATAAATTACTATTCACTTATCGAGATCCTCCATAACATCCTTTGATTGGATCCTCGAGGCCCCATACGAGTATTAGAATCTAATCGGGACTTAATTGGGGCCTTTAGGAATTTTTTGCAAAATTACAAAATTTTTCCAAGGTGCAGGGCTCACACGCCCATATGGTCCAAGGGACATGCCCATGTGACCATGGGACACGTCCGTGCTGGAGGCCGTGTTTGACCTTGTGTAACTTCCTGACTTGCATACACGGCCATGTCATACGTCCGTGTGCTAGGCCGTGTGGTTAATAAATTCAATTCGAAATTAGGTGTAGGTTTCACATGGCCAGGGCACACACTCGTGTTCTAGGCCTTGTGGCACACACGGCTGAGACACATGCTTAATTTTAAGCATTCTGTTACTCAAAATTAAGGTGTAGGGGACACACGGCCAAACCCCACACCCATGTTACCAGGCCATGAATCACACACAGTCTAGACACACGCCCGTGTGTCTGCCCGTGTGGAAAAAATGAAGCCATTTCTAGCTTCATTTCTCACCCAAAATTTCATCCATGACCTGCACTTGAAACACACATCTAAAACCAACCAATCCAAGCATTCAAAATAGGCCAATTCATCAATTAACAAGGCATACAATTACATGCGTAGGTGATTATAAACTTACCATGGATTAACTTAGGCAATAACAACCTTTGATAACATATTCATAACAAAGCACATGTGCATATCTATATAATAATAATCTACTTAGTAATACCAAAATAACCATTACTAGCCATTCCAATGGCTAGGTTACAAAATAACAGTTCAAGCCACTATTGGCCAAGTTGTCCTATACATGCCATTATACCAAAATGATTTTGCTAAATATACCCAAAATGACTAGTTGATAGTGTGACAATGCTCCAGTGATGTGACAGCCCAAAATTGACCCTAGTCGGGAAGTGGTTTCGGGACCACAAAACCGAGGCATAAAATAATTTAATATTCATTTTGATGCCTATGATATGTGTTAATTTGTGTGTGACATTTTTGATGATTTGATTTAGGGTCATAAATGTGAATTTCACTAAAAAAAGGACCTAGTAGTAAACTTTGAAAGTAGGATAGGGAAATGTGTGATGACTAATTAAAGCATGCATGCAAAACAATGGTCTTGCATGTCAAATACCCCCTTTTATAAGTGGTGGCGGCCATGACAAGGGAGGATGGGCAAAACATGTCATAGACATGTTTTGTTGGTGCAATATGGGAGGAAAAATTAAACTAAGGTGAGGAATAAAGAATTGAAAAAAAAAAGGGAGAGTGTAATATCCTGATTTTGGGCCTAGTCGGAATAGTGGTTTCGTGACCACAAAATCCGAGATATAAATAATTATTTTATGATTATTTTAAGGTCTATGATATGATTGCATGATTGTGTGAAAATTTCGTGAAGAAATTTTATGCATAAAGTGCTTAATTTGAAATTTGGGACTAAATTGAATAAATTGCAAAACTTGTGTTCTAGAAGTATTTTGCATAAAATTGAATTAGATTATTAATTAGAGGTCCTTAAAGAGTAATTTTACCAATTTCTAAGTCTATGGACAAAAATTGGACATGGATGGAATTTTGGAAAGTTTAGTAGTAAGGGCATTTTGGTCATTTAGGGTAAAATGAATTAAAATACAAAATTAAAAGCCAATTTTGCTCATCTTCAACCCCATGGCCGAATATAGCAAGGAGAAACCATGGCTAGGGTTTTCAAGCTTCCAAGCTCGATTGTAAGTTCGTTCTAGCCTCGTTTTTAATGATTTTTACGTTTTGGAGTCCCTTAGCTCGATTTAGCTTATGCTAGCAATAATTTAACCTAGGGTTTATATTTGGAAAAATACCCATAGGTGAAATTTGTGTATTTTGGTGTTTTATGATAGAATATGAGGTTTTAAATTATGTTAGACAACTTGTACTACTCGGTTTTAAGTGAAAACAAGCAAAAGGGCTTAATCGGTAAAAATACCTAATAGTCATAAGTACATGTTAGAGTGAGAATTTGATGTTGCCATAGAAGGGAAAAATGATCAGCATGTCATAAAACATAAGAAAATAGGCTGAATTTTAATTTACGAGCTTTGGGGCAAAAGTGTAAATATGCAAAAGTTTAGGGGCAAAATTGTAATTTTACAAAATATGATTTTGGGTCAATTTGAATAATGTGAGTCCTAATTAGACTATATTTTAAATGATAGAGCAAGGAAAACTGAAATTGGGCTAAAATGGGAAAATACCAAGTTGTGGACGAAATGGTAAAATAGCCATTTTCGCATACGAGGTAAGTTCATGTGTAAATAATGTAGCATAATTGTTATTTTTAAGTTATTGATATTAATTATGTGTTATGCTGAATTTTATTATGAAATGTATGCTTTGTGGTTAATTTCAAATAATATGTAAATTATGTGAACTACTTGTTAAATATAATTGTTACCGAGTATTGATTTCGGCATTCTACTAAGACGGCAAGGATAAGTGTTCGAGGAAAAGCCCGTTTGAACCTTAGGAATAGATTAGGATACAAGTGACATGTCACTAGGATGGTTGAGCATCCGAACTCGTTGAGTTGAGTCCGAGTTCACTTATGGATGCGAATGTCCGAACTCGTTGAGTTGAGTCCGAGTTCGTGAGATGTAACTAGGCATCCAAACTCGTTGAGTTGAGTCCGAGTTCACTTATGGATGCGAACGCCGAGCTCGTTGAGTTGAGTCCGAGTTCGCTATGGGCGGGTTACATGATTGCTTGATTGAATATGTGGCACTTATGTGCAAGTTATCCATGTATCCGAATTATATTCCGATGTGTTCAACGGGTAAAGTTCTACTCAAATGGAGGAATACTCAAGATGAAAGGGACGTATTGGTAAGTGTTGTGAAATGGATAATTTGAACAGGTATGTACTTAACCCTCGGGTTGAAAACTCGATATAACAACAATATGGTAAGATGATAAATGAAAAGGTGATATGAATGTCTTGGTGATAATTATGCAAATGATGTTTTATGTTTGCTTATATGGTTATGTTACTTGCTATTTGCATGTGAGCTTACTAAGCATTTATGCTTACTCCCTCCTTTTCATTCCTTGTAGTGTTGACAAGCCAGCTCGGAAATTAGAAACGGTCGGAGGCACGCTCACACTATCCGTATACCATCTTGGCATAATGGCTTGTATATTTTGAGTATGGCATGTATAGCATTATAATCATTTTATATGTATGGTCTTATGATATGGTTATTGAGTGGTATGGAAATAGAAATGCTTGGTAATGATTAGCCATTGGAATGGCTAATCATGATCATATTTGGTATTATGTATGTCAAATTGCTAGCTAATCCATGGAAACCATGAAATAGGTAAAATTTACCATAAAATAGATTCAGACAACAGCAGTGACGTGAGTTTGAAAAATCACTAAAAATAGTAGAAATAGAATTAAATAATGAATAAGTTATGTAATTGAAGCTTGATGAGTCTATTTTCATATGGAATAAGCAAAACAAGTATATGAGCTATATTTTATGAGATGTTTAAATTTTTGTGAAACAGGGCCAGAGCGATTTCTGGATCCCCTGTTCTGAATTTGGAAATTCACCATAAATTTTACAAAGATAATTAGAAGTCATGCTTTATATGTACAGATTCCTTATTGAGTCTAGTTTTAGTAGAGATAAACGGCATAGTCATTGAAGCTCTGTACAGGGAGATATCTGATTCGTAATACACAGAGGTCAGAGTAGTTGAGCCCTGAAACAGGGGAGACTTTAACTAATAAACTGTACTAATTGGCCCAACCAAAAATTCTAGAAAAAAATTAGCAGATATATATATGAGTCTAGTTTCAGGAAAAATTTACGGAATTGGATTTCGAGTTTCGTAACTCGAGATATGATTTTTAAACCGACTATGATGCAGTTAGCCAGCTTGTCTGGAAATTTTAAAATGAATTGTATGAGCTGTTTAATTAATGAATTAAGTCCGTTAACACCTCGTGTTTGACTCCGGAAACGGTCTCGGGTACGGGGTGTTACATTTAGTGGTATCAGAGCAGGTTTAGTCGGTTCTCGGACTAACCTAGCATGTGTAAAAGTATAGCTATACATGCCACTGATCTGTGATAGTGTGATGTCTTCCGACGCGTATAAGTACCGTCTTATTTAGACAGGGTACTCTCCAACCGAGCTGCGCCAACCATGTTCAATGTTAAGTAAAGGTATTTGAGTAAAATTATGATTATGATAAGTCTCGGTTCAGAAAAGTATGAATAAAGGTTCATGATACATATGTGATAATATGTGAGATGAAAGTTCATGTTGTGATAAATATTCATATTTGCTTAATGCTCATATGATGTAGTGTATGTGGCTTACTTGATAAGATGAACGGAATAAATAGAAAGTAGTAGAGGTATGAATAAAGGTCATAATATTATGATACGAATGAAAATGTCCTTGTCTTGATTGGATGTCGAATGTTGATGAATGTTAATGGTATATAATTTTTATGAGGTAAAGGATTATAATGAAATGAACTTATCTATGTTAAATTGTTGGACCTGAATTATATGATTGTAATGATATGTACATGATGATGCACGAAATGAAAGTTGTGATTGTGATGCAAATATCTATGTTTGTTTGGCCTTATATAATGTCATGAGCATGAATTAATTTAATTAATTGAATGGATAAGTAAAGCTATCTAGAAAACATAGAATGTATGCATAAGTATATTGTCTAAATGGGACAATAGGAAAATTGGTGTAAGCCAACATGAATGAATGACATGATTTTGATGATGTTACTATGATGATGGAAGTTGTGTCATATGTGTATGTATAAGAAAGTCGAGTCGAGGTCCTACAACCCTCCCCTTACCAAAGTGGTACTTATAATGGAATTTCATGAGATTTGTATTGAATAAGTTTCTGTTGAAAACCCAAAGAGTTCAATGATAGAATAATTATAAGTATGATCCGAGATTGAAAATGAGCTGATAAGTAAAGTCGAGCGAAAAGTATCGATTGATATAAAGATTATTGGAATTATGCATCGTCCCGCTTAGAGAAGGAATTCTCTTTGGTAAATCGAAATTTATTCGAATCCACATTCTTTAGTGAATGATTTAATATGAAATTTGTGACGCAGAACTAGTTGGGGAAATGATATTTCAAATGTGAATTATCCGAGTGTGACAGCTTATGACCGGACAGATTTAGCGATCTCTTTTGAGATGTTCTATGTGTTCACCCGTTCTCGTAAATATTTCTATGGCTATTGATCTTCTCAAGAAATTCTTGTTATATGGGAATGTCTTCTAATTCGTGTTGGATGAAAGCATTGGTAGTCCTGATTGGTTTATAATTTATATTGCTCTATTTTATCGGTATTCTATTTCATTTCGTCGATAAGAATTGATGAGAGAATTCATATGATATTATGATTCTGCTTTCTTCTACTTGATGCTTCATCCGATATATATGTATGGGAAGATATATTGATCTTGTTATATTTGATTTCAGTGGGATTAAATAATGTTTTCTTTTGGACTTTCTTTCTTTGAAGAATTATCGGGTATTCTGTATTTTCTCTATGAATTTGGTTTTCGATTCTTCTACATAGTATCGTATCTTGGGTTTCTTTATCCCGGATCTCTTTATTCGGATTTCTTTATTCGGGTTTCTCTATCTTGGATTTCTTTATTCGGTTTTCTTGTTATCTTTGTTCCATAATTTGTCAATTATGACTCATGTTCAAGTACGTTCTTCACTCGTGATAATCATGTCAAATATGACTATACTTCTAATTTGATCTTGGTAATGTGGTGATTTTAGTATTGGGATTTTTCTAATTTCGTAAGGATTTGACATCAAGAAAGGCATAGGTGATAAAAGCGCGAGTTTTAGTCGGTATGGTAAATTATTTATTTGAAAGATTTCATGTGACAATTATGTCGGATTATTTTCCCAAGTCGATAATAGAATTTCATTTTGTACGATAAAAGAGTAAATAGTTTGAACGAGAAGTGTATATTTATTAGAAAGAGTTGAATATTAGTTTAAGTCACTACTGAATGATAAGGTTTCCATCTTGTGAAAGCTGAAAAGTTTATTACATGTTGATGAGTTCGGATAGATGAGAATATTGGTAACAAGGCGTCGAACTAGACTAGTCTACATTGAGCAAAGACTTCGACTTTCAAGAATGTATTGTTGTATGAATTGTGATGTGTTTCAAGACGGTGAGGTAATGTGATAGTTTAGAGCAACCGATGTTACATAAAATCGGAGTTGTTAAAGGGTTAAAGCCGAGCATTGGGATCTATCAAAATTATCCTTGTCAATGTTGATATTGGGATGGAAATGAAAAGGATTATTCTTGAGGCCATATCGTAATTATTTCTATGACGGAAAGAGGAAAATGTGATGTATCCTATTGTTAAATGTTTGGCGAGATCTATAAATCACATCTCATTGAATGAATTCCTACTCATCGATTCATGGAATTTCGTGTCTCTTTGATTGTCGATTTCTTGGAATTCGGTCTCCATTAAATCAAGTTGAGATCCGTGTTTTATGTCATGATATCATGGGAAATTGAGAAGGGTTGAAAATTTAAGAACAGTTGAGAGTTGAGACGTAAGCTTTTAGATCATATGAGAAATTGAAGAGATGTATTGGAGGTACAGTCTAAGTGCAAGTTCTTCGGCACCAAATATGAGATTAAAAGTGAAGACCACTTTTTCGTAAGATTTTCGGGGCGAAAATCCTCAAGGGGGAGAGTTGTAATATCCCGATTTTGGGCCTAGTCGGAATAGTGGTTTCGTGACCACAAAATCCGAGATATAAATAATTATTTTATGATTATTTTAAGGTCTATGATATGATTGCATGATTGTGTGAAAATTTCGTGAAGAAATTTTATGCATAAAGTGCTTAATTTGAAATTTGGGACTAAATTGAATAAATTGCAAAACTTGTGTTCTAGAAGTATTTTGCATAAAATTGAATTAGATTATTAATTAGAGGTCCTTAAAGAGTAATTTTACCAATTTCTAAGTCTATGGACAAAAATTGGACATGGATGGAATTTTGGAAAGTTTAGTAGTAAGGGCATTTTGGTCATTTAGGGTAAAATGAATTAAAATACAAAATTAAAAGCCAATTTTGCTCATCTTCAACCCCATGGCCGAATATAGCAAGGAGAAACCATGGCTAGGGTTTTCAAGCTTCCAAGCTCGATTGTAAGTTCGTTCTAGCCTCGTTTTAATGATTTTTACGTTTTTGGAGTCCCTAGCTCGATTTAGCTTATGCTAGCAATAATTTAACCTAGGGTTTATATTTGGAAAAATACCCATAGGTGAAATTTGTGTATTTTGGTGTTTTATGATAGAATATGAGGTTTTAAATTATGTTAGACAACTTGTACTACTCGGTTTTAAGTGAAAACAAGCAAAAGGGCTTAATCGGTAAAAATACCTAATAGTCATAAGTACATGTTAGAGTGAGAATTTGATGTTGCCATAGAAGGAAAAATGATCAGCATGTCATAAAACATAAGAAAATAGGCTGAATTTTAATTTACGAGCTTTGGGGCAAAAGTGTAAATATGCAAAAGTTTAGGGCAAAATTGTAATTTTACAAAATATGATTTTGGGTCAATTTGAATAATGTGAGTCCTAATTAGACTATATTTTAAATGATAGAGCAAGGAAAACTGAAATTGGCTAAAATGGGGAAAATACCAAGTTGTGGACGAAATGGTAAAATAGCCATTTTCAGCATACGAGGTAAGTTCATGTGTAAATAATGTAGCATAATTGTTATTTTTAAGTTATTGATATTAATTATGTGTTATGCTGAATTTTATTATGAAATGTATGCTTTGTGGTTAATTTCAAATAATATGTAAATTATGTGAACTACTTGTTAAATATAATTGTTACTGAGTATTGATTTCGGCATTCTACCAAGACTGCAAGGATAAGTGTTCGAGGAAAAGCCCGTTTGAACCTTAGGAATAGATTAGGATACAAGTGACATGTCACTAGGATGGTTGAGCATCCGAACTCGTTGAGTTGAGTCCGAGTTCACTTATGGATGCGAATGTCCGAACTCGTTGAGTTGAGTCCGAGTTCGTGAGATGTAACTAGGCATCCAAACTCGTTGAGTTGAGTCCGAGTTCACTTATGGATGCGAACGCCCGAGCTCGTTGAGTTGAGTCCGAGTTCGCTTATGGGCGGTTACATGATTGCTTGATTGAATATGTGGCACTTATGTGCAAGTTATCCATGTATCCGAATTATATTCGATGTGTTCAACGGGTAAAGTTCTACTCAAATGGAGGAATACTCAAGATGAAAGGGACGTATTGGTAAGTGTTGTGAAATGGATAATTTGAACAGGTATGTACTTAACCCTCGGGTTGAAAACTCGATATAACAACAATATGGTAAGATGATAAATGAAAAGGTGATATGAATGTCTTGGTGATAATTATGCAAATGATGTTTTATGTTTGCTTATATGGTTATGTTACTTGCTATTTGCATGTGAGCTTACTAAGCATTTATGCTTACTCCCTCCTTTTCATTCCTTGTAGTGTTGACAAGCCAGCTCGGAAATTAGAAACGGTCGGAGGCACGCCACACTATCCGTATACCATCTTGGCATAATGGCTTGTATATTTTGAGTATGGCATGTATAGCATTATAATCATTTTATATGTATGGTCTTATGATATGGTTATTGAGTGGTATGGAAATAGAATGCTTGGTAATGATTAGCCATTGGAATGGCTAATCATGATCATATTTGGTATTATGTATGTCAAATTGCTAGCTAATCCATGGAAACCATGAAATAGGTAAAATTTACCATAAAATAGATTCAGACAACAGCAGTGACGTGAGTTTGAAAAATCACTAAAAATAGTAGAAATAGAATTAAATAATGAATAAGTTATGGAATTGAAGCTTGATGAGTCTATTTTCATATGGAATAAGCAAAACAAGTATATGAGCTATATTTTATGAGATGTTTAAATTTTTGTGAAACAGGGCCAGAGCGATTTCTGGATCCCCTGTTCTGAATTTGGAAATTCACCATAAATTTTACAAAGATAATTAGAAGTCATGCTTTATATGTACAGATTCCTTATTGAGTCTAGTTTTATTAGAGATAAACGGCATAGTCATTGAAGCTCTGTACAGGGAGATATCTGATTCGTAATACACAGAGGTCAGAGTAGTTGAGCCCTGAAACAGGGGAGACTTTAACTAATAAACTGTACTAATTGGCCCAACCAAAAATTCTAGAAAAAAATTAGCAGATATATATATGAGTCTAGTTTCAGGAAAAATTTACGGAATTGGATTTCGAGTTTCGTAACTCGAGATATGATTTTTAAACCGACTATGATGCAGTTAGCCAGCTTGTCTGGAAATTTTAAAATGAATTGTATGAGCTGTTTAATTAATGAATTAAGTCCGTTAACACCTCGTGTTTGACTCCGGCAACGGTCTCGGGTACGGGGTGTTACATTTAGTGGTATCAGAGCAGGTTTAGTCGGTTCTCGGACTAACCTAGCATGTGTAAAAGTATAGCTATACATGCCACTGATCTGTGATAGTGTGATGTCTTCCGACGCGTATAAGTACCGTCTTATTTAGACAGGGTACTCTCCAACCGAGCTGCGCCAACCATGTTCAATGTTAAGTAAAGGTATTTGAGTAAAATTATGATTATGATAAGTCTCGGTTCAGAAAAGTATGAATAAAGGTTCATGATACATATGTGATAATATGTGAGATGAAAGTTCATGTTGTGATAAATATTCATATTTGCTTAATGCTCATATGATGTAGTGTATGTGGCTTACTTGATAAGATGAACGGAATAAATAGAAAGTAGTAGAGGTATGAATAAAGGTCATAATATTATGATACGAATGAAAATGTCCTTGTCTTGATTGGATGTCGAATGTTGATGAATGTTAATGGTATATAATTTTATGAGGTAAAGGATTATAATGAAATGAACTTATCTATGTTAAATTGTTGGACTGAATTATATGATTGTAATGATATGTACATGATGATGCACGAAATGAAAGTTGTGATTGTGATGCAAATATCTATGTTTGTTTGGCCTTATATAATGTCATGAGCATGAATTAATTTAATTAATTGAATGGATAAGTAAAGCTATCTAGAAAACATAGAATGTATGCATAAGTATATTGTCTAAATGGGACAATAGGAAAATTGGTGTAAGCCAACATGAATGAATGACATGATTTTGATGATGTTACTATGATGATGGAAGTTGTGTCATATGTGTATGTATAAGAAAGTCGAGTCGAGGTCCTACAACCCTCCCCTTACCAAAGTGGTACTTATAATGGAATTTCATGAGATTTGTATTGAATAAGTTTCTGTTGAAAACCCAAAGAGTTCAAAGATAGAATAATTATAAGTATGATCCGAGATTGAAAATGAGCTGATAAGTAAAGTCGAGCCGAAAAGTATCGATTGATATAAAGATTATTGGAATTATGCATCGTCCCAGTTAGAGAAGGAATTCTCTTTGGTAAATCGAAATTTATTCGAATCCACATTCTTTAGTGAATGATTTAATATGAAATTTGTGACGGCAGAACTAGTTGGGGAAATGATATTTCAAATGTGAATTATCCGAGTGTGACAGTTATGACCGGACAGATTTAGCGCTCTTTTGAGATGTTCTATGTGTTCACCCGTTCTCGTAAATATTTCTATGGCTATTGATCTTCCAAGAAATTCTTGTTATATGGGAATGTCTTCTAATTCGGTGTTGGATGAAAGCATTGGTAGTCTGATGGTTTATAATTTATATTGCTCTATTTTATCGGGTATTCTATTTCATTTCGTCGATAAGAATTGATGAGAGAATTCATATGATATTATGATTCTGCTTTCTTCTACTTGATGCTTCATCGATATATATGTATGGGAAGATATATTGATCTTGTTATATTTGATTTCATGGGATTAAATAATGTTTTCTTTTGGACTTTCTTTCTTTGAAGAATTATCGAGGTATTCGTATTTTCTCTATGAATTTGGTTTTCGATTCTTCTACATAGTATCGTATCTTGGGTTTCTTTATCCCGGATCTCTTTATTCGGATTTCTTTATTCGGGTTTCTCTATCTTGGATTTCTTTATTCGGTTTTCTTGTTATCTTTGTTCCATAATTTGTCAATTATGACTCATGTTCGAAGTACGTTCTTCAGCTCGTGATAATCATGTCAAATATGACTATACTTCTAATTTGATCTTGGTAATGTGGTGATTTTAGTATTGGGATTTTTTCTAATTTCGTGTAAGGATTTGACATCGAGAAGGCATAGGTGATAAAAGCGAGTTTTAGTCGGTATGGTAAATTATTTATTTGAAAGATTTCATGTGACAATTATGTCGGGATTATTTTCCCAAGTCGATAATAGAATTTCATTTTGTACGTATAAAAGAGTAAATAGTTTGAACGAGAAGTGTATATTTATTAGAAAGAGTTGAATATTAGTTTAAGTCACTACGAATGATAAGGTTTCCATCTTGTGAAAGCTGAAAAGTTTATTACATGTTGACAGAGTTCGGATAGATGAGAATATTGGTAACAAAGCGTCTGAACTAGACTAGTCTACATTGAGCAAAGACTTCCTGACTTTCAGTAATGTATTGTTGTATGAATTGTGATGTGTTTCAAGACAAGTGAGGTAATGTGATAGTTTAGAGCAACCGATGTTACATAAAATCGGAGTTGTTAAAGGGTTAAAGCCGAGCATTGGGATCTATCAAAATTATCCTTGTCAATGTTGATATTGGGATGGAAATGAAAAGGATTATTCTTGAGGCCATATCGAATTATTTCTATGACGGAAAGAGGAAAATGTGATGTATCCTATTGTTAAATGTTTGGCGAGATCTATAAATCACATCTCATTGAATGAATTCCTACTCATCGATTCATGGAATTTCGTGTCTCTTTGATTGTCGATTTCTTGGAATTCGGTCTCCATTAAATCAAGTTGAGATCCGTGTTTTATGTCATGATATCATGGGAAATTGAGAAGGGTTGAAAATTTAAGAACAGTTGAGAGTTGAGACTGTAAGCTTTTAGATAATATGAGAAATTGAAGAGATGTATTGGAGGTACAGTCTAAGTGCAAGTTCTTCACACCAAATATGAGATTAAAAGTGAAGACCACTTTTACGGTAAGATTTTCGGGACGAAAATCCTCAAGGGGGAGAGTTGTAATATCCGATTTTGGGCCTAGTCGGAATAGTGGTTTCGTGACCACAAAATCCGAGATATAAATAATTATTTTATGATTATTTTAAGGTCTATGATATGATTGCATGATTGTGTGAAAATTTCGTGAAGAAATTTTATGCATAAAGTGCTTAATTTGAAATTTGGGACTAAATTGAATAAATTGCAAAACTTGTGTTCTAGAAGTATTTTGCATAAAATTGAATTAGATTATTAATTAGAGGTCCTTAAAGAGTAATTTTACCAATTTCTAAGTCTATGGACAAAATTGGACATGGATGGAATTTTGGAAAGTTTAGTAGTAAGGGCATTTTGGTCATTTAGGGTAAAATGAATTAAAATACAAAATTAAAAGCCAATTTTGCTCATCTTCAACCCCATGGCCGAATATAGCAAGGAGAAACCATGGCTAGGGTTTTCAAGATTCCAAGCTCGATTGTAAGTTCGTTCTAGCCTCGCTTTTAATGATTTTTACGTTTTGGAGTCCCTTAGCTCGATTTAGCTTATGCTAGCAATAATTTAACCTAGGGTTTATATTTGGAAAAATACCCATAGGTGAAATTTGTGTATTTTGGTGTTTTATGATAGAATATGAGGTTTTAAATTATGTTAGACAACTTGTACTACTCGGTTTTAAGTGAAAACAAGCAAAGGGCTTAATCGGTAAAAATACCTAATAGTCATAAGTACATGTTAGAGTGAGAATTTGATGTTGCCATAGAAGGAAAAATGATCAGCATGTCATAAAACATAAGAAAATAGGCTGAATTTTAATTTACGAGCTTTGGGGCAAAAGTGTAAATATGCAAAAGTTTAGGGGCAAAATTGTAATTTTTACAAAAT
>NW_026441171.1:0-5162 GCF_025698485.1 Gossypium arboreum | reverse complement strand
ACACCCTTAGTGCCGCAAATTTTACGGACAAGCAATTATATGCTAAGTTCAAGTGTGAGTTCGTTAAGAGGAGTTGGGTCATGTGGTATTCGACGGTATTCGAGTAATCAATAAAATTTCAGCCATACTAAATTGGAAGCCTCCGAAAATATTATGAGGTTCAAGCTTTTGGGCTTGCTTATTACCGACGATTTGTAAAAGGCTTTCAACGATAGCCATGCCGATGACGGCTTACTCCAAAAGGATGTTAAGTTCGAATGGACGGAGAAATGCCAAAAAGGTTTCGATCAACTGAAAACTTATTTGACCAAGCCCCAATTCTAGTGCAACCCGAGTCCCAAGGAGTTTGTTATCTATAGCGACGCTCTCTACTTGGGTTAGGTTATGACAGAAGAAGGTCGAGTTGTGGCCTTGCGCCGAGGCAATTAAAGCCACATGAGAAAATTATCCGACTCATGATCTCGAATTGCCGCCATCGTATTCGCTTTAAAGATTTGGCGACATTACTTATTTGGTGAAAGGTGCCATGTATACTGGATCACAAAAGTCTCAAGTATTTGATGACCCAAAGAGACTTAAATCATGACAAAGACGCTGGCTCGAATGTTAAAGGATTATGAGCTGATCATTGACTATCACCCGGAAAGGCGAATGTGGTTGGATGCCTTGAGTCGTAAATCGTTATTCACTTTACGAGCAATGAATGCACTTGTCTATCCGATCCGACAAAGGTGTTAGTGGCTGAATTGAAAGCCAAACCATTATTGACACACCAAATTCGAGAAGCTCGTAAAGTCGATGACGAGTTGGTTGCAAAACGGCCGCGGTGTCAACAAGGACTCGAGTTCCAAATCGACGATGACGATTGTTTGAGGTTCAAAAGTCGCTGTGTGTCCCAAAGAATTCGAACTCATTTCGATATCTGAATGAAGCCCATTGTAGCCGAATGGCAATCCACCCGGGAGTAATAAGATGTACAATGATTTGAAACGCCGATTTTGGTGGCATGGTATGAAGCGAGACATTCCGACTTTGTTTCGAGATGTTTAATATGTCAACAAGTGAAAGCGAACATCAAGTGCCTTCGTGATTACTTCACCAATCACGATACCCGAGTGGAAATGGGATCGAGTCACAATGGACTTTGTATCCGACCGCCATTGTCGCAAGTAAGAAGGATGCGGTTTGGGTCGGGTAGATCGATTGACTAAGTCGCCCACTTTGTCCCCGTGACGCACGGATTTTTCAATGGACAAATTAGGAATTGTACGCTGCTCGATTGAGATTACACGGGTGCCTATTTCGTCGTGTCGATAGAGATCCGAGATTTACCGCGATTTTGGAAAAAGTTGCAAGAAGCTTTGGGTACCAAGTTGCATTTCAAAGACCGCTTTTCACCCCAAACCGATGGTCAATCCAGGATAATTCAGATACTTGAGGATATGTTAAGATGTTGCGCCTCGAGTTTAGTGGTTCATGGGAACGATTTGCCGCTGATTGAATTCGCACAACAAATTTTCAATCAAGTATTAAGATGGCACCCTACGAGGCCTTGTACGGCGTAAATGCCGTGACGCCATTGTTTTGGACCGAGCTCGTGAAAGCAAGATTTTCGGGTGGATTTGATTAGGATGCCGAATGTAAAGTGAAGGTAATCCGTGAAAGTTCAAGATAGCCTCCGATCGCCGTAAGTCGACGCGGATCCGAGGCGTAAGGATATCGAGTATCGTGGGTGATAAAGTGTTTCTCAAGGTATCGCTTTGGAAAAGATACTCGTGTTCTACCGTAAGGGCGTTGAGCCCGAGGTTCATTGGACCATATGAGATATCGAGCGAAGTCGGTCCAAGGGCATATCGCTTGATTTTGCCCCGAACTCAAAAGGTTCACGATGTCTTTCACGCTTCGATGCTTCGACGCTATAGATCCGATCCATCGCACGTGATTAGTCCATCGAAATTGAAATTCAAGCTAATATGAGTTATGAGGAAGAACCGATTCGTATCCTATCGCGAGAAGTGAAAGAGTTGCGAAACAAGCGGTTTCGCTAGTGAAAGTGTTATGGCTCAAGCACGGGATAGAAGAAGCTACTTGGGAGACCGAGAACTCTATGAAAGAACGATATCCAAACCTATTTATCGTAAGATTTTCTGGGACGAAAATTCCTTAAGAGGGGGGTTGTGACATTCCAAAATAGACCCTAGCCGAATGTGGTTTCGGACCACAAAACCGAGGCATAACAATAATTTAAAATTTATTTCGATGCCTATAATATGTGAGTATTCATGTATGACATTTTTGATGATTGATTTAGTGTTATAAAGGTGAATTTCACTAGAAAGGACTGTGTGAGAAAATTTAGAATTGAGATAGGCAAATGTGGAAGTGGCCTATTGATGCACACTAGAAATGTTGTCCTTGCATGTCAAATTCCCAAATTTGACTATAGTGGCGGCCATGGTGATGAATATGGGCAAAGAAAACATGTTTCAAACATGTTTTGCTAGTGGTGCATGTTAGAAATAATAAAATAAGAGTATGAAAAAAAAAAGGAAAAAAAAGTGTTCATCTTTCACCATTGCTCTTGGCCAATGTCCTAAGGAAAGAAAAGAAAATTTTGCTCATCCATTTTCACTTCTTGGCCGAAAATACTAAGGAAAAGGGGAGGATTTTTGCTTCATGCTTGGTTTGGAAGAGATCTAGAAGGAGATTTGGCTAAGTTTGCATCAAGATTAAGGTATGTATGAGGTTGTGTTAGGGGTTTCATGCATGTCTTGGTTGCTAACTTGATGTGCATGTTAGCCATGGCTCAAATCTTTGTTATGCCATGGAAATGGTATTTGGCCAAAGTTGTTATGGTGTTAATGCCATTGCATGCTAAATATCAAGCTTGATAATGATTCATGTGATGGTAGATTGAGGGTTCTTAGATTTTCTTTAGCATTTTGAATGAGATACTAAGTTCTTTGTTTAACCATGACCAAATTGAAACGGTATGGTGTTGTGGTATTCGCCATGTTGTATCCATAAATATGATTCATGCATGTTGTATGGTGAGTAAGATTTAAGCTTTGGATATGTGTGTATATTTGGATATAAGCCACTTGAGAATTCTACCATTGCACCTACATGAATATATGTTTGCACATGATGAATTGGTATGACATGTATACTATTTTGAGGTGTCTATTTGCTTGTGATGTTGTTTCTTATGAAATAAATGAGAGATGTGTATAGAACTACAATATGTAATGCGTTAATTAGGAAAATGTATGCTGTTTTTTTGTGTAGTATAAGGTAAAATTTGCCTCCACATAGACATGCATATTCGCCAAAGGAAGTAGATTGGTGTGCATGTATTCTGTTAGAGGCAACCATATTGAAGCCTTATCTTGGCTTAGATTGTTGACCAAATGGGTAATAAGTGAGGATGGTTGCGAATATACAAATATACATATGCATGTGTAATTGAACTATAAATGTATAGCAAGATGATTAAACTAGTTTATTTATCTATTAAGCCCGAGAAGTTAAAGAAGGAGAAACAAGCAAGGGCAAAGCCAAGGACATCGAGTAGCTGGTCGAAACCGTTATACTCAACACAAGGTAAGTCCTTAGCACTTGTTGTGAGAACTCCTTGATAGATATTTTCTGAGTGATTCTCCTATTTATTATTATGATTATATGTACAAATTGAATTTAGTAAGTTGCTTTACCATGATGAATTGACATAAGGCACAATGTGCAAAGACCATATGGCACTATGTGTGCGATTTACTATGGCACTATGTGTGCGATTCACTATGGCACTATGTGCGATTCACTATGGCACTATGTGTGCGATTTACTATGGCACTATGTGTGCGATTCACTATGGCACTATGTGTGCGATTCACTATGGCACTATGTGTGCGATTTACTATGGCACTATGTGTGCGATTTACTATGGCACTATGTGTGCGATTTGCTATAGCACTATGTAAAAGTGCGATTTGCTATAGTCACATTCGGTTGTGGAAATAAATTGTGCATGAACGAGGTAAGTGATTGAGTTACTAACTAAATATCGAATTGGGATTGTATGGCACGATAAAATTATCTAGTGCATTATTGTTCCAACTTGAGGAAACGGATTCAAATCGATTGGGCTGACTTGTCGCTTGATTTGGTTGAAGGATTGGGCATGAGATCGAACCAAAATCTTAGAAATTGCAGTATAGTTTGATATGGCTGGAAACATCTATTTTGTATTATTTGATTATTCACTTATGATTGTTATTGTTGATGGTAGAGTAGTGCTTACTTACTCATCGAAGTTATGTACTCATTTGGTGTGCTTAATTGTTGTTTATTTAGGTTCTTGATCCATTTTATGCGTGTTCGGACTGTCATCGAAGTCATCACACCGCTAGCTACTTTTTGGTATCTTCTTCTTAGATGGTTTAAGAAAACATTTCGCATGTATAGGCTATTATGTTTTGTTTGAACTCGTATGTAAAATATTGCCTAGCCATGCTAAAATGGCTTATGAATGTTTTGAGCATAATGTTATAATTATTTGGTATGTATATGCTCATTAAGAGGCATGGAAGTGTTTGGCAATGACCAGCCATTAGAATGGGTCATCATGCTTATATTTTGGACCATATATGAAAAGGGTGGTTGAATCATAGAGACTATGTGTTAGAGAAAGTCTATCCTAGAATATGATGCTGGCAGCAACAGTGACGTGGATGTGAAAACTCACTAAAAATAGTAGGAATAGAATTAAATAGTGAATAAATTATGTAAATGAACCTTGATGAGTCTATTTTCATATGGAGGAAACGAAACGGTTATATGAGTTGTATGTTGAGAGATATTTGGTTTTAGTGGAACGGGGCCAGAACGGTTTCTGGATTCCCTGCTCGGACTTTGAAAATTCATTATAAATTAACCAGAAATAATTAGGAGTCATACCATATATGTATGAATTCCTCTTGAGTCTAGTTTCTATAGAAACAAACGGTACCAGTATTGAAGTCCTGCACAGGGAGTTATTTGAGTTGTAACGCGTGAAGGTCAGTGTAGTCGGCCCCTGTAACACGGGTGACTTTAACTAATAAACTGTACCAATTGGCCCAACCAAAATTCTAGAAAAAATCTGTAGACGGAAATGTGAGTCT
>NW_026441170.1:0-5015 GCF_025698485.1 Gossypium arboreum | reverse complement strand
CCGAGACCATTGCCGTGCGGACACGAGGGGTTAACAAGCCAAGTTCACATGGTTTGCCCACCAATTTGACATTTCCAGTCAGGCTGGAAGACTGCATCCCGTCCCTTTTAAAATCATATCTCGAGTTTCAAAACTCGAAACTGGTTTCGAAATTTTCCTGAATTTAGACTCATATATCCATCCATGGATTTATTTCTAGAATTTTTGGATGGGCCAATTGGTACAGTTTATTAGTTAAAGTCACCCATGTTACAGGGATCGACTGTTCTGACCTTCCGCGGTATAACTTGAATATCTCTTGTACAGGGCTTTAATGTTGGTGTCGTTTGTTTCTAATGAAACTAGACTCAAAATGGAATCTGTACATATAAGGTATGTCGCCTAATTCTTTCTGGATAATTTATAGTAATTTTAAAGTTGCGACAGGGAACCCAGAAACCGTTCTGGCCCTGTCTCACAATAGCATTAATATTCTTAACATGTAACTCCTATGACCATTTGTTTCTTCCTTGAAAATAGACTCATCAAGGTTAATTTACATAGCTTATTCACTATTTAATTCCATTTCTACGAATTTTGGTGATTTTTCACATTCACGTCACTGCAGCTGGCAGCATCTGTTTTGGTAGGTCTTACCTATTTGGTAGTCTCCATGAACCAACTAGTTTTGCCATACATAGGTTCATTTGATCATTTTAACCATGCCAATGGCTGATCATATGACCAACATTCCCATTTCCAAGCCATAGCCACATCATGACACCAAATATATACATACAAACCACAATTATTCTAAGTTCATGTTCCCTTTTCGAGCCATTTTTATGGCCGCATATACTTACATCACCACATATTTAAAAACAAGGGTAGTCCATACATGCCATTTCAAGTTCAACCAAGAATTTATACCAAAATGGGGGCTTGATAGTGTGGATGACTTACTTCAACGATCCCAATCCGATTGCATCGAAAATCTAGAAAACCGAGAGCCAAAGCAATGAGTAAGCATTTTTATGCTTAGTAAGTCTCAAGGAATATAATCAACTCTAATTACAGCAATACATTCACATAGTTAAATGCATCATTTCATTAATGCGCATTCACATAATCATACTTACTTTACCATCCCAACTCTTATGTTCATACACAAATAACGGCTTCATTAAGGCCGATAACTCGCTTCCATCATAGGAGCGGATATTCAACGCCTACTCCTACCCAGCACACAACCGCACTTACCTTTCATTGGGAAATTTCACAAGTGCATTAGCTGAAATTTTCCAGCAAGCTCATAATTTTCAAATCACATACCTTCGAGTTCATCCACGGTACTGCTCAATCGCCGACATAGCCCTTATGGTAACCGCACCAAGGCCAACGGACTTTACCCGGATATCACGATTTGAAAATGCCTTTTGGTCTTAGCCCGGATTTAAAACTTGCACGAATGCCTTCGTTTTCCCGATATAGCTACTAGCACAATTGCCTTCGGTCTTAACCCGGATATAAATTTCAGCATAATTGTCTTCGGCTTAGCCCGATATCATTCAATTTCATGCACACATACATCAATAATCATTGGACATACATATTTCATTTTCCATAAGGCTCAAACACAATTATAATCATTAGCATATTCGCCGGACTTAGCCCGTGGAATTCAAATACTCATACACACATGATCAATAATCATACACATCCATGTTTCATCTTACATAATTCAAGTAAGATCACTTCGAGGACTTACTCGATGTTGTCGAACGGCTTTTTCGCTATTCGATCACCTTTTCCTTCCCTTGTCCAATTGGGCCCTTAGCTCTTGAGCTAATTCAAACAAATTCAATTTATTAAAACCTCATTGTGCTTGCTTATATTAATATGACAAGGATTTTAAATGGTCATATGGCCACTTTAGCTTGAATACACAATGGTCATGCACATTTTATACTACATCAAGCAATTCAATACAATTTATTTGAGCATCAAGGAAATGCTAAGGCCTTCAATAGGCTACCCAAGGCCAATATTCATGTACATGTTGAGGCCAATTATGCACTTAATACCTCACAAAACAGCATGCATTTTACTAGTTAATGCTTTGCTATTGTGGCTCAAAACTTATAATATAGCATCAAGCACTTATATGTGTCTAGGCCTAATTGTGCTTGAAATTTCACAATTATTCTTCAACATCTTCTTCTTTAAACCAACTTATTCATCACTTACTTCATAGCCAAAACATCATGTGCAAACATATATATACAATATGAGCATGGTCAATTTTCAAGGTGTCCATAGCCATCCAAAATACAAATTTTAACTAACATGCAAGAAGCATGAACCATGCTCATGAATGCCGAATATGACAATCATGCTCCTTTTCAACTTCAATCATGATAAATCAAAAAGAAGGCTCAAATCTTGCTCAAGAGTAGATAATCCATCATTGCATGCATCATCATCAAGCTTCACACTTAGCATGCAATGGCTTTATCACCATAACAACTTTGGCCAAATACCATTTCCATGGCTTAACAAAGATTTGAGCCATGGCTAAATGCACATCAAGTTAGCAACCAAAACATGCATGAAACTCCTAACACAACCTCATACATACCTTAATCTTGATGCAAACTTGGCCAAATCTCCTTCTAGATCTCTTCCAAACCAAGCATGAAGCAAAAATCCTCCTTCTTCCTTAGTTTTGGCTCAAAGAAAGGATGAACAAAATTTTTTCTTTCCTTCTTACAACTCACGAATGGGGGGATTACCACACTCACACACATTTTTTTTTTCATTTTTTATCACCCATACACCTTTGTTTATTATTTCACCCTAATGCACCAACAAAACATGTTTCATGACATGTTTAGCCCATCCTCCTTGTCATGGCCGCCACCACCTATAAAGGGGGAATTTGACATGCAAGTCCATTATTTTGCATGCATGCTTTAATTAGTCATCACACATTTCCCTATCATACTTTCAAAGTTCATTACTAAGTCCTTTCTTGTGGAATTCACCCTTATAACACTAAATCAATCATCATAAAATGTCATACATGAGCACACATTATATTATAGGCATCAAAATAAATTTTTAATTATTTTTATGTTTCGTTTTGTGGTCCCGAGACCACCTTCCGACTAGGGTCAATTTTGGCTGTCACAACTCTCCCCACTTAAGAAATTTTCGCCCAAAATCTTACCGATAAATAGGTTTGGATATCGCCTTTCATAGAGTTCTCGGTCTCCCAAGTAGCTTATTCTATCCCTGCTTGAGCCATAACACTTTTACTAGCAAACCCGCTTGTTTCACAACTCTTTCACTTCTCGTGATAGGATACGAATCGGTTCTTCCTCATAACTCATATTAGCTTGAATTTCAATTTCGATGGACTAATCACGCGATGGATCGGATCTATAGCGTCAAGCATCAAACGTGAAAGACATCGTGAACCTTTTCGAGTTCGGGGCAAAGTCAAACGATATGCCACGGATCGACTCGCCGGATATCTCATATGGCCCAACAAACCTCGGCTCAACTTGCCCTTACGCCGAATCGAGTATCTTTTTCCAAGGCGATACCTTGAGGAACACTTTATCACCCACCGATACTCGATATTCTTACGCTCAGATCCGCTGCAACTTCCTGACGATCGGAGGTTATCTTCGACTTTCACGGATTACTTTCACTCGCTCAAGATCCCTAATCAAATCCACCAAAATCTTGCTTTCACCGAGCTCACCAAAACAATGGTGTACGCCATTTACGACCGCATAAGGCCTCGAGGGTGCCATTTTAATACTTGATTGAAAGTCGTTGTTGTGAATTCAATCAACGGCAAATACCGCTCCCATGAACCACTAAACTCGAGGACGCAACATCTTAACATATCCTCAAGTATCCGAATTATCCGCCGGATTGACCATCGTTTGAGGGTGAAAGGCTGTAAATGCAACTTGGTACCCAAAGCTTTGCAACTTTTTCCAAAATCGCGAGGTAAATCTCGGATCTCTATCCGACACGATGGAAATAGGCACCCCATGTAATCTCACAACGAGAAACGATAATTCCGCTAATTTGTCCATTGAAAATCCGACGACGGGGACAAAGTCCGACTTAGTCAATCGATCTACCACGACCCAAACCGATCCTTCTTACTTGTCGACAATGGCATCCGATACAAAGTCCATTGTGACTCGATCCCATTTCCACTCTATTGTGATTGGTCAAGTAACCTCAAGGCACCGATGTTCCGCTTTCACTTGTTGACATATTAAACATCTTGAAACAAAGTCTGAGATGTCTCCTTCATACCATGCCACCAAAACCGACGCTTTCAAATCATTGTACATCTTCAATTCGTGGATTGCCATTCCCAATGGGCTTCATTCTGAATTATCAAATGAGTTCAATTCTTTGGGACACACCGACGACTTTTGAACCTCAAACAATCGTCATCGCCGATTTGAAACTCCGAGTCCTTGTTCTAACACACGCACGCTTTTGCAACCAACTCTGCCGTCGACTTTCCGAGCTTCTAATTTGGTGTGTCAATAATGGTTTGGCTTTAATTCACCACTAACAACACCGGCCGGATCGGAGATAAGTGCACATTCATCGTCAGAAGTGAATAACGATTTACGACTCAAGGCATCCGCAACCATATTCGCTTTCCCGGTGATAGTCAATGATCACCATAATCCTTTAACAAGAGCCAACGCCTTTGTCGCAATTTAAGTCTTTGGGTCATCAAATATTTGAGACTTTTGTGATCCGAGTATACATGGCACCTTTCACCAAATAAGTAATGTCGCCAAATCTTTTTAAGGGTTACGATGGCCCTGAGATCATGAGTCGGATAATTTTTCTCATGTGGCTTTAATTGCCTCACGAAGGCCACAACTCGACCTTCTTGCATTAATACGCAACCCAACCCAAGTAGAGGCTGCTATAGATGACAAACTCCTTGCGGACCGGTTGCACTAGAATTGGGGCTTCAAAAATAAGTT
>NW_026441169.1:0-4970 GCF_025698485.1 Gossypium arboreum | reverse complement strand
TCAAGTTCGAGACTCAACTCGGATCATCTCGTTGTTTGATCTCAAATCAATAGTCTTGCTTTTGCAATTCACAACCGCATCATGCACGGTCAACCAATCCAACCCAAGAATAACATCAAATTCATCGAACGGAAAACAAGTCCCGAAAACAGTATAATTACTAGGGGCATTTTTACACACTTTTCCAAAACATAACACCCAAAGGATTTGACACCAATTAAACTCAGAGACTCAATAGGTAAAGTTTACGATGCTAAGGTTTCGATATATAAGAAGATAGAACCAGGTCAATCAAAGCAATCACATTAGTATCAAAGAGGTGAAAGTACCGAATGCCGGCGAGGAGGCATCCTCATGCCAGAAGCATAAGTCCTAGTGAGCGGAGCCTCGGATCGGTCGCAGATTCTAGATCCCTCCACCACCACTAGCCTTGCCCGATTTCCAGATGGTCTACCTCGAGGGTAGTCCCGGCCCCACTCCGATCTACATTCCTCGAAACCCGGGCAATCTTTAATGAAGTGGTCAATGATCCACACTTGTAACAGAGGGCCACAATCTAAACCAAAATGCCATTTGCCACAATACGCACTGTCCCTCTCGTCGATCATTCCCACCATCGGCGATCAAGGATTCGTGGGTCAAGGGGTCGACGCGATCTCGCCTAAAAAGCCCAAGGTTCTAGATCGCCTAAGCCATCTCTAAGTTTCTTTGATGATTTGGAAGGGCTTCCCAAACCTTTACAAACTCCCTTGCTCCCGCTCCGCTTTCCTTTTCTCCATACTAAACTCCCTTTGCCGCCCGACGAGAGTCACAAACTCTGATTTCCAAATGCCAACATACGCCTTTATCTCATCATTCACCATCTTCCGTTACATCAGCCTTCAAGAAATGATTCCCGACGGCTAAGCCTCAAATTTCGCTCATAGTCGAACGACATGGAACCTTGTTTAAGTTCGAGAAATTTTTCGCTTTTGGTCCATAAATTCGATCGATATACTTTTTCCAAACTCGGTTTGGAAGAACTCCCGTTACTTGTTCAAGGCCAAAGGTCGAGTACTCCACCAATAGTAGGGTAATCACGAAAAGGAGATGGTACATTTAGGCATTCATCGGTGTACAAGATAGCTCATCGAAATTCGGATCGGTTGTCCAACCAAAATTCCTTGTGATCATCACTATCCGTAGCTTTAAATTCAGAGCCCCATGTTTTGATTCTATCAACGGGGCTTATTCGACCTTATTTGGTCAATTAGGGCATTGTAGGGGGTGTTTGTTGGGAATGGAGGTTGTGGAAAAAAGATAGTTCGAATGTATTGGTTGAACCAATCATTCATCACGCTTATAAAAGGCTTGTCTAGCCTCGCATTCGGATTGTTAGCAACAGGTTGGAGTCCGCCGCCCCTTTGGGGAGCAGCGCCACACTTCCCATCATCCTATCGCTTTTGGGATCGGATCCATTACTATAAATAAAACAAGTTCAAACGCCAAATCACCACACTATCATATAATCACATAAAATGGCATGTATAGCTAGACCCAAACGAACGGTAGTCCTAGAATCGACTAAACCGTAGCTGATACAATAAAATTGTAACACCCGAACCCAGATCCGGTAAGCGAGGTGTTAAGACTTCAACCCACTTATTGACAATTTTCAGACAAGCTGCCAATCTGAGTACTAGTCGCTCTGAAATTCATAACTTGAGTTTTACAACTCAAAATCAGTTCCAAATTTTTCCTGAAACTAGACTCATATGTCCATCTACATTTTTTTTCTAGAATTTTGGTCGAGCCAATTAGTACAGTTTATTAGTTAAAGTCTCGCCTGTTGTAGGGATCGACTACACTGACCTTTGTGCGTTACGAATTGGATATCTCCCTGTACAGGGCTTCAATACTAATGCCGTTTGTTTCTATAGAAACTAGACTCAGAGAGGAATCTACACATATATGGAATGACTCCTAATTATCTCTGGTTAATTTACAATGATTTTCCAAAGTTGGAACAGGGGATCCAGAAACCGTTCTGGCCCTATTTCACAAGAACTTTAAAATCTGTTAACTTATAACTCATATGACCATTTGTTTCTTCCATATGAAAGTAGATTCATCAAGGTACACTTACATAATTTATTTGCTATTTAATACCATTCCTACTATTTTAGTGATTTTTCACATCCACGTCACTGCTGCTGTCAGCATCTGCCTTTAGTAGGCTTTACCTATTTCATACTTTCCATGATTCAATTGGCCCTTTTTACATACATAGCAAAAGCGTGATCATGATTAACCATTCCAATGGCTAATCGTTTCAAAATAATTCCATACCTCATAAGGGTCAACATACAAACGATTATAGTTCTATGCAAAACGATATGTTTCATTTTCGCATGGCTATCCAAGTTTACACAAACCGAAGGTACATGACCTTCAACAAAGGATGGTCCTATACATGCCATTTCAAAGTTCAACCAAAATTTGTACCAAAATGGGGCTTGATAGTGTGGATGACTTCGACTTCTTTGATCCCGAATCCGATAGCTAACGATAAACCTATAAAACAGAGAAAGCAACGGTAAGCATTTTAATGCTTAGTAAGTCTCAAGCAATGAAATCAGCTTTGACTAAGGTATTTTATTCACATGGCTAATTAAACCACTTTACTAATTCACATTCCCATACTCATACTTATTTCACATCACCGAACCTTATGTTCATACACAAAAGAACAACTTAGCCCAAGGCCAGTAGCTCGCTTATCAACTTAGCGATACTTACTTGTAAGAATTCAATTAGTACAAGCACATACAAACATACCTCATTGCTGGAATTTTCACAAGTGTATAAGCTGAAATTTTCACAGCAAGATTGCTCACTTCGAATCACATACTTTCGGATTTAACCGGATATAGCGATCAAGACGATTGCCTTCGGTCATAACCCGATTTGGTGACTTGCACAAAGGCCTTTGGTCTTAGCCCGATATATCAACTCGATTTAATGCCTTCGGTCTTAGCCCGGATATATCAACTCGCATTTAATGCCTTCGGTCTTAGCCAGATATATCAACTCAGACGAATGCCTTCGGTCTTAGCCTGATATATTTCCAATGTTCACTTACATATATATCAATATTCAAGACACGCCCATAGTTCATTTTCCATTAAAGCTCTAACACAAAATATCTATCAACCTTTACTATTTCGCTCAATGGCCACACAAACAAGGAGCATAATTTTGATATAATTCAAGTAGGGTCATCATCAAGACTTACCTTGGATGTTGTCAGGATTTCGCGCTATTCAACTACTTTTTCCTTCCCTTTATCGGATTTAGCCCCTTGCTCTTGAGCTTAATCTTGATGCAAGTTTAGCCAACTCTTCCTAATCCTCTTCCAAACCAAGTATGAAGCAAAACTCCTTCCTTAACCTTAGTATTTTCGCCAACAAGAGAGTGAAAAGAGATGAACAAAATTTTTTCTTTCTTCCTTTAGGACATTCGCCAAGCTATGGAGGAAGATGGACACTTTTTTTTTGTTTCTCATCTACTAACATTAATTGTTTATTCCATAACCCTTATTTTATTCTTTCCATCATAACCCATTTACTAAACATGTTTCATGACATGATTTTTGCCCATAAATCCTTGTCATGGCCGCCACTAGCTATGGGGGAAATTTGACATGCAAGTCCATTGTTTTGCATGCATCCTTTAATTAGTCATCACACATTTCCCTCATACTTTCAAAGTTTATTACTAGGTCCTTTCTAGTGAAATTCACATCTATAATTCTAAATCAAAGCATAAAAATATCACACATGAGTTACACACATTATAGGCAAAAATAAATATTAAATTATTTTTATGCCTTGGTTTTGTGGTCCCGAAACCACATTTTACTAGGGTCGCTTTTAAGGTTGTCACACCAAAGCCCCGGATCGAACCCATGACTTTTTCCACACTACCAACCCTTCCTAGATCACTTAACAATTAGACTAAATATGCAATTATAAAATATTTAAACGCATTGCATTTATTTAAGTCCCTTCTAATCGATCCCAAACCAAGGCCCATTACTTCTAGGCCCAAAATTCAAGGTGTTACAGTTCACCCTTCCTTAAAAAAATTTGTGCTCGAAATTTCTAAATAACAGTGTAGTCGGTATCAACTATCCCACTATGCTATCAACAAGACTCTAATCCTAATAATTCTAATATATATTCAAAATCCACCTATCGCAACCATTCTCAAACACACACAATAAGTATCAAATTCATATTCAAGTGTTTTACTACAATCTGACATCTAAGGAAATCCTATTGAATATAAAAATTTAATAGTATAAATTCAACATAATTTAGTAGTAAGAGAACTTACTTGGCTCGACGTTGAGACCCGTTGCCACAATAGGATCTTTCAAAACCACCTCATTATCATTTGTAAACAATTTTAAAGCCCAAAACAAAGCCCATTTCATAGCCCGAGTTTTGAAACTTGGCTCGATACCACTAAATGTAACACCCCAAACCTACACCGGACGTTATGCGAATTTGGTGTGTCACGTTAAAGTGTTTTAGCAAAACCTTGTTTTCATTGAAAACCCTTCTTTAAAATGATACACCTCAATTGCTTTGTAAAATCCTTTTCAATCTGGAAGTTTTGTTTAAAACATTTAATTTAAATGTAACTTGTCATTTAAAAATTTAGTTGTAAAACGTAGTATTTCAAAAAATAATTATGGTTTAGTGTTCTACTTCTAATAAATATAAAGCATAAAATGATAGTAATCCTAATTTGAAATATTAGCCGAGGAAAGACCTTGTTACAACCCAAATGAAATAGAAATAATTTAAAATCAAAAATTACATAAAGACTAAGTCTAAACTGTTTATGCTAGTTGGCCACCCCGATTTCCATCCAGAACCCACTAAGGATCACCAAAAATTTAGAAGGAGGGGTGAGTTTTGAAA
>NW_026441168.1:0-2500 GCF_025698485.1 Gossypium arboreum | reverse complement strand
CCATTCAATCGGCAGAGGAGCGACGGGCGGTGTGTACAAAGGGCGTGGATTTAGGTCAATGCGAAATGATGACTCGCGCTTACTAGGAATTCCTCGTTGAAGACCAACAATTGCAATGATCTATCCCCATCAACGTATGAAATTTCAAAGCCATCTGCAAATTACCGGCCAAGGCTATAGACTGCGCTGAATACATCAAGCAGTAGCAAGCGCCGGCCGAACATCTAAGGGCATCATGCACTGCTTATTGCCTCAAACTTCCGTGGGCCTAAAAGGCCATAGTCCCTCTAAGAAGCCAGCCACGGCATGATCACTCCTCCGCTAGCTAGTTAGCAGTGCCGAGGTCTCTGCTCGTAATCTGAATTAATCTGCATAAATTGCTTCCACCAACTAAGAACGGCCATGCACCACCACCCATAGAATCAAGAAAGAGCTCTATTGTCAACTTACTTTCGTCCGGACCTCGTAAGTTTCCCCGTTGAGTCAAATTAAGCCGCATGTGCTCCACCCGGTGGTGCCCTTCCACACCTCCTTTAAGTTTCAGCTTATGACCATACTCCCCGAACCCAAAGACTTTGATTTCTCATAAGGTGCTCATGAGTCCTAAAAGCAACATCCGCCGATCCTCTGTCGGGCATCGCTTATGGTTGAGACTAAGACGGCATCCCGATCGCCTTCGAGCCTCCAACTTTTGCTTCTTGATTAATGAAACATCCTTGGCAAATGCTTTCAGCAGTTGTTCTGCCTCTTCATAAATCCAAGAATTTCACCTCTCGACCATGAAATACTTAATGCCCCTCGATCTGTCCCTCAAGTAATCATTACTCCGATCCCGGTACAACACAATAGGATCGAACTCCACGATAAGGTCCCATGCTAATGTATACATTTAGGGCCCGCTTTGAGCACTCTAATTTCTTCAAAGTAACAATGGCCAGGAAACGATCTGCCTAATTAAGAGTCAGGAGATCGATCACGACAAGAGAGACGAGGCAGCACTGGGTGCTCACCGCGAGGCTGACTGGCTGACCCACCCCTAAATCCAACTACGAGCTTTTTTAACTCCAATAACTTAAATATATCGCTTTTATTGAGCCTAGAATGGCCAGCGCTGCAAAGCAGCGATTTGCCTCCAATGGATCCTCGTTAAGGGATTTAGATTGTACTCATTCCAATTACCAGATCCATAGAGCCCCAGATTGTTATTTATTGTCACCACCTCCCGTGTCGATTGGGTAATTTGCGCTACCGCCGCCTTTCCTTGATGTTGTAGCCGCTTTCTCGTGCTCCCTCCGTAATCGGAACCCCAATTCTCCGCCACCGTCACCACCATAGTAGGCCACCATCCTACCATCGAAAGTTGATAAGGCAGAAATTTGAATGATGCGTCTGCACAAAGGCCGTAGGCGATCCGGCAGAAGTTATCATGAATCATCAGAGCAACGGGCAAAGCTCGCGCCGACCTTTTTATCTAATAAATGCATTCCTTCAGAAGTCGGGTTTGTTGCACGATAGCTCTAGAATTACTACGTTATCCGGTAGCAAATACCATCAAACAAACTATAATCGATTTAATGAGCTATTCGCAGCTTCACATATTCAATTTGTTCATACTTACACATGCATGGCTTAATCTTTGAGACAAGCATATGACATCACCGCGTGATCAACCAGTAGCATTCCTCCGCGATGCCGACATCGACATCGCATGGTTTCTCAACATGCCGCATGAGCAACGAAGAGGCTATAACAGAGCACGAGCATCGTCTGGGTCAAGAGACAAATGCATAGGCATCGAGAGACAAGGCTCTAAACCCTACTCTCAAAAAATATTTTCTCAGATCCGAAAGCAACCTTAACGAGCACCAAAGTAACTGACGAGGCTACCACCAATTTAAGGGACACACCTGGACACAGTGGCATGATTGTGGTCCACTACTAATTCCCCAAAGGGCACAGATAGATGAAGGGACGGCAACACATCCATAATTCCATCCGGCTTAGGGTATCGCAACATGTGATCCTCGATCGCATCCTTGGGTTCACTAGAACAAGGATTCAATGAAGAGGAGGTGGCTCGAGGGTTCGGCGTGGGTAGCATGGAGCTCCGCTAATACACATACAACCAAAACACCACTCATATGCCCATTATGCATTGTGCAGTGCGCACCCACGCAAGACACCGCTAACAACCCACCCAACCACAATGTATTGATAGGGGAGCGGAAGGAACAATGAAACGAGGGCACACCACAAACGCTTGGCATTTAGAACTAATAGGGACAAAATCCTATTGGGACTTGGTCAAGCTAATCTCGAGCCTACAAACTCAACTTACGCCTGCTAAAGCAGGTTGGCCAAAGGACTTGCACCGGGTCACGGGCACTCAATGTAGGCAAGGGCTTGGCAAGGCCAAGGCGCCGATGGGTCGCCGACTTGAAGGCACAAGGCGTCCTTAACATGACGGGGAGAATGGGCGAAGCTCGAGCCCATAGCAATG
>NW_026441167.1:0-4216 GCF_025698485.1 Gossypium arboreum | reverse complement strand
TTTATATTAATAGAATGCAGAATTTGACAAAAAGTAATCACCGATCCCATCAACTCCGCAGCTAAGCTTGGCAGAGTAGTACTAGGATGGGTGACCTCCGAAGTCCTCGTGTTGCACCCTCCAATTTTATATCTCATTAGATTTTTTTCTATTTTTTTATATCTCATCGCTTAACTAATTTGTTATTTACTAATAAATCACTCAAACGCTTTTGGTCGATTGAAATTCAAATTGAGGTCAAGCGATCGTGGGTAGCCTTTATATAAATAGAATTCGCAAGAATTGATTGAAGCGATCATACCAAGACTAATGCACCGGATCCCATCGTAATCCGCAGCTTAAGCGTTTGGGCAGAGTAGTAAATTGGATGGGTGACTCTAGGTCCTCAAGGTTACCCTCCAATTTTATATCTCATTAGATTTTTTTCTATTTTTTTAATATCCATCGCTTAACTAATTAGTTATTTACTAACAAATCACTAAACGTTATTTGGTCAGATTTAAATTCAAATTCGAGGCTCAAGCCGCCATCAGGGTAGCCTTTATATAAATAGAATACGCAAGAACTGACGGGTGCGACCATATTCACACTAATGCACCGGATCCCATCGTAACTCCGCAGCTTAGCGTGTTTCAGTAGAGTAGTACTAGTATGGGTGACCTCTGGAAGTCCTCGTTGCACCCCTCCAATTTTATATCTCATTAGATTTTTTTTCCATTTTTTTTAATATCTCATCGTTTAACTAATTAGTTATTTACTAATAAATCACTCAAACGTTATTTGGTCAGATTGAAATTCAAATTGAGGCTCGTGTTGCCGATCGGGTAGCCTTTATATAAATAGAATGCGTAAGAATTGACTAAAAGCGATCATACTAAAGACTAATGCACCGATCCCATCGTAACTCCGCAGCTAAGCTTGCTTTGGGCGAGAGTAGTACTAGGATGGGTGACCTCGAAGTCCTCGTGTGCACCCTCCAATTTTATATCTCATTAGATTTTTTTTCTATTTTTTTAATATCTCATCGTTTAACTAATTAGTTATTTACGAATAAATCACTCAAACGTTATTTGGTCGATGAATTCAAATTGAGGCTCAAGCGCCGATCAGGGTAGCCTTTATATAAATAGAATGCGAAGAATTGACGGCAAGCGATCATACCAAGACTAATGCATTCTGATCCCATCGTAACTCCGCAGTAAAGTGTTTGCAGAGTAGTACTAGGATGGGTGACTCTGGAAGTCCTCGTTGCACCCTCCAATTTTATATCTCATTAGATTTTTTTTCTATTTTTTTAATATCTCATCGCTTAACTAATTAGTTATTTACTAATAAATCACTCAAACGTTATTTGGTCGATTTAAATTCAAATTCGAGGCTCAAGCGATCTGTGGGTAGCCTTTATATAAATAGAATACGCAAGAATTGACGTGGTAGCGATCATACCAAAGACTAATGCACTGGATCCCATCGTAACTCCGCAGTTAAGCGTGTTTGGGCGAGAGTAGTACTAGGATGGGTGACCTCTCGGAAGTCCTCGTGTTGCACCCTCCAATTTTATATCTCATTAGATTTTTTTCTATTTTTTTAATATCTCATCGCTTAACTAATTAGTTATTTACTAATAAATCACTCAAACGTTATTTGGTCGATGAATTCAAATTCGAGGCTCAAGCGCCATCGGGGTAGCCTTTATATAAATAGAATACGCAAGAATTGATGCAAGCATCATACCAAAGACTAATGCACCGGATCCCATCGTAACTCCGCAGCTTGTTGCTTGGGCGAGAGTAGTACTAGGATGGTGACCTCCCGGAAGTCCTCGTGTTGCACCCCTCCAATTTTATATCTCATTAGATTTTTTTTCTATTTTTTAATATCTCATCGCTTAACTAATTAGTTATTTACTAATAAATCACTCAAACGTTATTTGGTCGTAGATGAAATTCAAATTCGAGGCTCAAGCTGCGACTCGTGGGTAGCCTTTATATAAATAGAATACGCAAGAATTGACGGTAAGCGATCATACCAAAGACTAATGCACCGATCCCATCAGAACTCCGCAGTTAAGCGTGTTTGGGGCGAGAGTAGTACTAGGATGGGTGACCTCCTGGGAAGTCCTCGTGTTGCACCCCTCCAATTTTATATCTCATTAGATTTTTTCTATTTTTTAATATCTCATCGTTTAACTAATTAGTTATTTACTAATAAATCACTCAAACGTTATTTGGTCAGATGAATTCAAATTCGAGGCTCAAGCGATCAGGTAGCCTTTATATAAATAGAATGCAAGAATTGATTTTGCAAGCGATCATACCAAAGACTAATGCACCTGATCCCATCGTAACTCCGCAGCTAAGCGTTAGGGCAGAGAGTAGTACTAGGATGGGTGACCTCCTGGGAAGTCCTCGTGTTGCACCCCTCCAATTTTATATCTCATTAGATTTTTTTCTATTTTTTTTTAATATCTCATCGTTTAACTAATTAGTTATTTACTAATAAATCACTCAAACGTTATTTGGTCGTATTTAAATTCAAATTCGAGGCTCAAGCGCCGATCGTGGGTAGCCTTTATATAAATAGAATACGCAAGAATTGATTTGCAAAGCATCATACCAAAGACTAATGCACCGGATCCCATCGTAACTCCGCAGCTAAGTCGTGCTTGGGCGAGAGTAGTACTAGGATGGGTGACCTCCGGAAGTCCTCGTTGCACCTCCAATTTTATATCTCATTAGATTTTTTTCTATTTTTTTAATATCTCATCGCTTAACTAATTAGTTATTTACTAATAAATCACTCAAACGTTATTTGGTCGATTTAAATTCAAATTCGAGGCTCAAGCGCCATCAGGGTAGCCTTTATATAAATAGAATGCAAGAATTGACGGTGCATATCATACCAAAGACTAATGCACCCTGATCCCATCAGAACTCCGCAGTTAAGCGTGCTTGGGCTAGAGTAGTACTAGGATGGGTGACCTCCTGGGAAGTCCTCGTGTTGCACCCCTCCAATTTTATATCTCATTAGATTTTTTTCTTTCTTTTTTTTAATATCTCATCGTTTAACTAATTAGTTATTTACTTTAATAAATCACTCAAACGTTATTTGGTCAGATGAATTCAAATTGAGGCTCAAGCGCTGATCAGGTAGCTTTTATATAAATAGAATGCGCAAGAATTGATTGTCAGACCATACCAAGACTAATGCACCGATCCCATCGAACTCCGCAGCTAAGCTTATGCTTAAGAGAGTAGTACTAGGATGGGTGACCTCCCGAAGTCCTCGTGGTAACCCCTCCAATTTTATATCTCATTAGATTTTTTTCATTTTTTTTTTTAATATCTCATCGCTTAACTAATTAGTTATTTACTTAATAAATCACTAAACGTTATTTGGTCGATTTAAATTCAAATTCGAGGCTCAAGCGATCAGGTAGCCTTTATATAAATAGAATACGCAAGAATTGTTTCGGCAGCATCATACCTCAAAGCATCTAATGCACCTCGATCCCATCGTAACTCGCAGCAGCGGTAAGCAAGCAGAGAGTAGTACTAGGATGGTGACCTCCCGGAAGTCCTCAAGGTTGGCACCTCCAATTTTATATCTCATTAGATTTTTTCATTTTTTTAATATCTCATCGCTTAACTAATTAGTTATTTACTAATAAATCACTCAAACGTTATTTGGTCAGAGTTAAATTCAAATTGAGGCTCGTACTAGGATGGTGACTCGAAGTCCTCGTGTTGCACCCTCGCAATTTTATATCTCATTAGATTTTTTTTCATTTTATTTAATATCTCATCGCTTAACTAATTAGTTATTTACTAATAAATCACTCAAACGTTATTTGGTCGATAAATTCAAATTCGAGGCTCAAGCCATCGGTAGCCTTTATATAAATAGAATCGCAAGAATTGAGGATCATACCAAGATAATGCAAGATCCCACTAACTCCGCATGCTTCGAGAGTAGTACTAGATGGTGACTCGAAGTCCTCGTTGCACCTCCATTTTATATCTATTAGATTTTCGCTTTTTTTTAATATCTCATCGCTTAACTAATTAGTTATTTTAATAAATTACTCAAACGTATTTGGTCAGATAATTCAAATCGAGGCCGCGAGTGGCCTTTATATAATAGAATGCAAGAATTGACAAAGATCACCATCCCATCAATCCGCAGTGCTTGGGCGAGTAGTACTAGGATGGGTGAC
>NW_026441166.1:0-5113 GCF_025698485.1 Gossypium arboreum | reverse complement strand
ATAATTTAATTTCCCATCCATGGATTTATTTCTAGAATTTTTGGTCGGGCCAATTGGTACAGTTTATTAGTTAAAGTCACCCATGTTACAGGGATCGACTGCTCTGACCTTCGCGCGTTACAACTTGAATATCTCTCTGTACAGGGCTTTAATACTGGTGCCGTTTATTTCTAATGAAACTAGACTCAAAATGGAATCTGCACATAAAGGCATGACTCCTAATTTTTCTTCATAATTTATAGTAAATTTTAAAGTTGCGACAGGGGACCCAGAAACCATTCTGGCCCTGTCTCACAATAGCTTTAATATCTCTTAACAAGTAACTCCTATGACCATTTCGTTTCTTCCATATGAAAATAGACTCATCAAGATTCATTTACATAGCTGATTCACTATTTAATACCATTCCTACAAATTTTGGTGATTTTCACATTCACGTTACTGCAGCTGGCAGCATCTGTTTTGGTAGGTCTTACCTATTTTGTAGTCTCCATGAACCAACTAGTCTTGCCATACATAGGTCCACATATGATCATTTTAACCATGCCAATGGCTGATCATGTGACAACATTCCCATTTCCAATTCATAGTCACATCATGACACCATATATATATATACAAACCAAATAGTCTAAGTTCATTCTTCACTTTTACAGCCATTTTCGATGGCCGATACATATACATCACCACATTTTAAACCAACAAGGGGTAGTCCTATACATGCCATTTCAAAGTTCAACCAAAATTTATACCAAAATAGAGGCGTTGATAGTGTGGATGACTTCACTTTAATGATCCCGAATCCGATTGCTATCGAGCAAAATCTATAAGACGAGAGCCAAAGCAACGGGTAAGCATTTTTATGCTTAGTAAGTCTCAAGGAATAAAATCAGCTTTAATTAAAGCATTACATTCACATAACCAAATACATCATTTCACTAATACACATTCACATAATCATACTTACTTCACCATCCCAACTCTTAGGTTCATACACAATTAACGGCTTGTTAAGGCCGATAACTCTTCCATCATAAGGGATATGCATACGCCTTTACTCCGCGAAAGCACACACCACACCTACCTTGTTATTGGGAAATTTCACAAGTGTATTAGCTGAAATTTTCCAGCAAGCTTATAATTTTCAAATCACATACCTTCGAGCTTAACCGGATATAGCTACTGTCAAACGCCGGACATAGCCCGGATATGGTAACCCGACCAAGGCCTACGGGACTTAACCCGGATATCACGATTGCACAAATGCCTTCGGTCTTAGCCCGGATAAATGATCATTAATGCCTTCGGTCTTAGCCGGATATAGCCACTAGCACCATTGTTCGGTCTTAACCTTATAATTTCCAATAATTGTTTCGGCTTAGCCCGGATATTATTCAATTTCTCGCACACATACATCAATAATCATTGGACATACATATTTCATTTTCAATTAAGGCTCAAACACAATTATAATCATTAGCATAATCGCCTTTCGGACTTAGCCCGTATCATTCAATACTCATAACCACATAAATCAATAATCAATACATCCATATTTCATTCCACATAATTCAATTAAGGTCACTTGAGGACTTACTGGATGTTGTCGAACGGCTTTTACGGCTATTCGATCATTTTTTCCTTCCCTTGTCCAATCAGGCCTCTAAGCTCTTGAGCTAATTCAAACAAATTCAATTTATTAAAACCTCATTGTGCTAGCTTATGGCAATATGACAAGGAGTTTAAATGGTCATACCACCCTTTAGCTTGAATACAATGGTCATGCACATTTTATACTACATCAAGCAATTCAATACAATTCATTCGGAAAGGAAAAGCTAAGGCCTTCAATAGGCTACCTAACCAATATTCATGTCCATGTTGAGGCCAATTATGCACTTAATACCTCACAAAACAGCATGCATTTTACTAGTTAATGCTTTGCATATTGTAGCTCAAAACTTATATTATAGCATCAAGCACTATATGTGTTAAAGGAATGTGCCTGCAATTTCACAATCATTCTTCAACATCTTCTTTAAACAAACATATTCATCACTTAGTTCACAACCAAAACATCATGTGCAAACAATATATACAATATGAGCATGGCCAATTTCAAGGTGGCCATAGCCATCCAAAACACAAATTTTAACTAACATGCAAGAAGCATGAACCATGCTCATGAATGCATCATCGAATATGACAATCATGCCCTTTCAACTTCAATCATGGTTAAACAAAAGAAAACTCAAAATCTTACTCATGAGTAGACAATCCATCATTGCATGCATCATCATCAAGCTTCACACTTAGCATGCAATGGCTTTATCACCATAAAACTTTGGCCAAATACCATTTCCATGGCATAACAAAGATTTGAGCCATGGCTAACATGCACATCAAGTTAGCAACCAAAACATGCATGAAACTCCTAACACAACCTCATACATACCTTAATCTTGATGCCAATTTAGCCAAATCACCTTCTAGATCTCTTCTAAACCAAGCATGAAGCAAAAATCCTCTTTCTTCCTCCTTATGATTTTCAGCCAAAAGATGAGAAAGGATGAACACAACAAATTTTTTTCTTCCTTCTTTCTCAACTCACTGCAAGGGGGGATTACCACACTCACACACATTTTTTTTTCATTCTTTTCTTACCCATGCTTATTTGTTCATTATTTCTCCCTAATGCCCAACAAAACATGTTTCATGACATGTTTAGCCCATATCTCTTTGTCATGGCCAGCCATCACTTGTACAAGGGGAATTTGACATGCAAGTCCATTATTTTGCATGCATGCTTTAATTAGTCATCACACATTTCCCCATCATACTTTCAAAGTTCACTACTAGGTCCTTTCTAGTGAAATTCACCTTTATAACACTAAATCAATCATCAAAAATGTCATACATGAATACACATATTATAGGCATCGAAATAAATTTTAAATTATTTTTTTCTGCTTTGTGGTCCCAGACCACCTTCCAACTAGGGTCAATTTTGGTGTCACAACTCTCCCACTTAAGAAATTTTCGCCCCTAAAATCTTACCTAAATAGGTTTGGATATCGCTCTTCATAGAGTTCTCGGCCTCCCAAGTAGCTTCTTCTATCCCGTGCTTGAGCCATAACACTTTTACTAGCGAACCCGCTTGTTTCGCAACTCTTTCACTTCTCGTGATAGGATATGAATCTGTTCTTCCTCATAACTCATATTAGCTTGAATTTTCAATTTCGATGGACTAATCACGGCAATGGATCGGATCTATAGTGTCGAAGCATCAAACGTGAAAGACATCGTGAACCTTTTCGAGTTCGGGGGCAAAATCAAACGATATGCCATCGACCGACTCGCCGGATATCTCATATGGCCCAACGAACCTCGGCTCAACTTGCCCTTACTACCAATCCGAGTATCTTTTTCCAATGCGATACCTTGAGAAACACTTTATCACCCACCGATACTCGATATCCTTACGCTCGTGTCCGCTGCATCACTTCCGACGATCGGAGGCTATCTTCAGACTTTCACTGGATTACTTTCACTTTCGCTCAAAGATCTCTAATCAAATCCACTCTGAAAATCTTGCTTTCACCAAGCTCACCAAATCAATGGCGACTTACATTTACGAATCGCATAAGGCCCTCAGAGGGTGCCATCTTAATACCGATTGAAAGTCGTGTTGTGTTTAATTCAATCAACGGCAAATATCGCTCCCATGAACCACTAAACTCGAGGACGCAACATCTTAACATATCCTCAAGTATCCGAATTATCCACTGGATTGACCATCGGTTTGGGGTGAAAGGCAAGGCTGAAATGCAACTTGGTACCCAAAACTTTGCAACTTTTTCCAAAATCGCGAGGTAAATCTCGGATCTCTATTCGACACGATGGAAATAGGCACCCCGTAATCTCACAACTGAGAAACGATTTATCTGCTAATTTGTCCATTGAAAAATCCGACGACGGGACAAAGTGAGCAGACTTAGTCAATCGATCTACCACGACCCAAACCGCATCCTTCTTACTCATCGACAATGGCATCCGGACATAATGTCCATTGTGACTCGATCCCATTTCCACTCTGTATCGTGATTGGTCAAGCAACTCAAGGCACTTGATGTTCCGCTTTCACTTGTTGATATATTAAACATCTCAAACAAAGTCGAGATGTCTCACTTCATACCATGCCACCAAAACCGACGCTTTCAAATCATTGTACATCTTCGATTCCCGTGGATTGCCATTCGCCACAATGGGCTTCATTCGTAATTATCGAAATGAGTTCAATTCTTTGGAACACACAGACGATTTTTGAACCTCCAACAATCGCCATCATCGATTTGAAATTCGAGTCCTTGTTTGGAACACACTCAATTCTCGCTTTGCGCCCAACTCGTCTCGACTTTCTCGAGCTTCTCGAATTTGAGGTATCAATAGTGGTTTGGCTTTCAATTCACTACTAACACACCATCGGATCGAATGCATAAGTGCATCGCTCATCGCTCAGAAAGTTTAATAATGATTTACTACTCAAGGCATCCGCAACCACATTTGCCTTTCCGGTGATAGTCAATGACCACTCATAATCCTTTAAGCCTCAAGCCAACGCCTTTGTCGCAGATAAGTCTCTTTGGGTCATCAAATATTTGAGACTTTTGTGATCCGCCGCACATGGTACCTTTCACTAAATAAGTAATGTCGCCAAATCTTTAAGGCGAACACGATGGTGGCCAATTCGAGATCATGGGTCGGATAATTTTTTTCTCGTGGCTTCAATTGCCTCGACGACAGGCCACAACTCGACCTTCTTGCATCAATACGCAACCTAACCCAAGGAGGAGAGCGCCACTATAGATGACAAACTCTTTGCCGATTCAGTTGCACTAGAATTGGGGCTTCACCAAATAAGTCTTCGCTGATCGAAACTTTTTTTTTTGGCATTTCTCCGTCCATTCGAACTTAACATCCTTTTGGAGTAGCTTCCATCATGGCTATCGCTGAGAAACCTTTACAAATCGTTTAATAACCAAGAAGCCCCAAAAGTCTAACCTCAAGAATATTTCTTGAGGCTTCCAATTAAGTATGGCTGAAATTTTATTCT
>NW_026441165.1:0-4947 GCF_025698485.1 Gossypium arboreum | reverse complement strand
CGGTTGCAAGAATTGGTGGATAGAGGTTTTGTCCCGAGTTTTTCGCGGGGGCCCGTTGTTCGTGAAGAAGAAGGATAGAACCATGCGATTGAGATCGACTATCGCCCTTAATAAAGCACGATAAAGAACAAATATCCGTTACGTATTGATGACTTGTTCGATCAACCGGGAGTCTGTTCTCGAAAATAGATTTGAGATCGGGCTACTATCAATTGCGAATCCGAGATTCGGACGTGCCCAAGGCGCCCAACGAGATATGGTCATTATGAGTTCCTAGTGATGCCGTTTGGGCTACTAATGCCCCCCGTATTTATGGATTTAATGAATCGGATCTTTAGACCATATTTGGATCGATTCGAGTCGTGTTCATTGATGACATCTTGGTCTATTCAAGAAATGAGACCGAAAGGAACACCGGTTAGTCGAAATTTTACGGGATAAGCAATTATATGCTAAGTTCAAGGTGAGTTCGTTAAGAGGTTAGCTTGGGTCATGTGGTATCGACGGGTATTCGAGTAACAATAAAATTTCGCCAACTTAATTGGAAGCCCAGAAATATTGAGGTTCGAGTTTTTGGGGCTTGGTTATTACCGAATTTGTGGCTTCAACGATAGCCACCCGATGACGGTTACCCAAAAGGACGTTAAGTTCGAATGGATGAGAAATGCCAAAAAGTTTCGATCAATGAAAACTTATTTGATAAGCCCCAATTCTAGTGCAACCCGAGTCCGAAGGAGTTTGTCATCTATACGACGCTCTCTACTTGGGTTATTGGAAATGCAAGAAGGTCGAGTTGGGCTATGCGCGAGGCAATTAAAGCCACATGAGAAAAATTATTCACTCATGATCTCGAATTCCGCCATCGATTCGCCTTAAAGATTTGGCGACATTACTTATTTGGTGAAAGGTGCCATGTATACCGGATCACAAAAGTCTCAAATATTTGATGACCCAAAGAGACTTAAATCCACAAAGACGGGCTTGAGGTTTAAAGGATTATGAGCGATCATTGACTATCACCCGAAAGGCGAATGGGTTGGGATGCCTTGAGTCGTAAATCGTTATTCACTTTACGAGCGATGAATGTGCACTTGTCTGTCCGATCCGACAAAGGTGTTAGTGGTGAATTGAAAGCCAAACCATTATTGACACACCAAATTCGAGAAGCTCGAAAGTCGACGACGGGTTGGGCAAAACGGCCGGTGTTCAACAAGGACTGGAGTTTCAAATCGACGAGCATTGTTTGAGTTTCAAAAGTCGTCGTGTCCCAAAGAATTAACTCATTTCGATAATTAATGAAGATTATCGAATGGCAATCCACCCGGGAGTAGAAGATGTACAATGATTTGAAACGCTTTTGGTGGCATGGTATGAAGCGAGACATCTCCACTTTGTTTGAGATGTTTAATATGTCAACAAGTGAAAGGAACATCGTGCCTTCGGGATTACTTTAATCACGATACCGAGTGGAAATCGAGTCACAATGGACTTTGTATCCGGACCGCCATTGTCCAGAAGAAGGATGCGGTTTGGGTCGGGTAGATCGATTGACTAAGTCGGCCCACTTTGTCCCCCGGACGACGGATTTTCAATGGACAAATTAGGGAATTGTACGTTTTATTGTGAGATTACCGGGTGCCTATTTCCATCGTGGGAAGAGATCCAGATTTACCTCGCATTTTGGAAAAGTTGCAAGAAGCTTTGGGTACCAAGTTGCATTTCAACCGCTTTCACCCCCAAACCGATGGTCAATCCGGGGATAATTGATACTTGAGGATATGTTAAGATGTTGGCCCGAGTTTAGTGGTTCATGGAACGGATTTGCCGTTGATTGAATTCGCAAACAACAAATTTCAATCAAGTATTAAGATGGCACCCACGAGGCTTTGTAGGCGTAAACCGTACACCATTGTTTTGACCGAGCTTGGTGAAAGCAAGATTTTCGGTGGATTTGATTAGGGATGCTGAATGAAAAAGTAATCCGTGAAAGTCGAAGATAGCCTTCGATTAAGTCGTGCGGATATGAAGCGTAAGGATATCGGTATCGTGGGTGATAAAGTGTTTCTCAAGGTATCGCCTTTGAAAAAGATACTTGGTTTGGCCGTACAAGTTGAGCCCGAGGTTCATTGGGCCATGAGATATCGAGCGAGTCGGTCCAGGGCATATCGTTTGATTTTGCCCCGAACCAAAAAGGTTCACGATGTCTTCCACGTTGATGCTTGACGCTATATATCCGATCCATCGCCGTGATTAGTCCATCGAAATTGAAATTCAAGCTAATATGAGTTATGAGGAAGAACCGATTCGTATCCTATCACGGAAGTGAAAGAGGAAACAAGCGGGTTCCCGTGAAAGTGTTATGGCTCAAGCACGGATAGAAGAAGCTACTTGGGAGACCAGAACCTATAAAATATCCAACCTTTTTGTTTTTCGAGGACGAAAATCTCTTAAGGGGGAGAGTTGTGACACCCTAATGTGACCCTAGTCGGAGAGTGGTTTCGGACCACGAAACCGAGTCCAAGAATAATTAAGTGTTATATTCCGCTTATTGTATGTGGAATTGGTATGCGAAATATTTGTGTCTCGATTTTTATTAATTAGGTGCAAATTTATAAGAAAGGACCCATTGCTAGGACTTGAAAATGTGATAGGTGTATTTTAAGTGGCCTAATAATGCATGAAGTGAAATAAATGGAGTTGCATGTCAATTATCCCATTCCCTAAGGTGGATGGCCGCCATGACAAATTATGGGCAAGGGAAACATGTTCCCAACATGTTTTACTAATGGATGATGTTAGAAATGATAAAATAAGAGTATGAAAAAAAAAAAAAAAGTGTTCATTCTTCTCCATAGGCTTGGCCGAATGTCCTAAGGAAAGAAAAGAAAAATTTGTTCATCCTTTCTCATCTTCTTGGCCGAAAATACTAAGGGAAAAGGGGGAGGATTTTTGCTTCATGCTTGGGTTGGAAGAGACCTAGAGGAGATTTGGTTAAGTTTACATCAAGATTAAGGTATGTATGAGGTTGTGTTGGGAGTTTCATGCATGGTTTGGTTACTAATTTGATGTGCATGTTAGCCATGGCTCAAATCCTTGTTATGCCATGGAAATGGTATTTGGCCAAAGTTGTTATGGTGATAAAGCCATTGCATGCTAAGTGTGAAGCTTGATGATGATGCATGCAATGATGGATTGTCTACTCTTGAGTAAGATTTTGAGTTTTCTTTTGTGTTTAACCATGATTGAAGTTGAATGGAGCATGATTTTCATATTCGCCATGATGCATTCATGAACATGGTTCATGCTTCTTGCATGTTAGTTAAAATTTGTATTTTTGGATGGCTATGGACATCTTGAAATTCGGCCATGCTCATATTGTATATATATGTTTGCACATGATGTTTTGGCTATGAAGTAAGTGATGAATATATTGGTTTAAAGAAGAAGATGTGGAAGAATGCTTGTGAAATTGCAAGCACAATTGCCTAGCACACATATAAGTGCTTGATGCTATATTATAAGTTTTTAAACAATGTGCAAAGCATTAACTAGTAAAATGCATGCTGTTTTGTGAGGTATTAATGCAAAATTGACCTCAATATGTACATGAATATTCGGCCTTGGGTAGCCTATTGAAGGCCTTAGCTTTTCCTTGATGCTCAAATAAATTGTATTGAATTGCTTGATGTAGTATAAAATGTGCATGACCATTGTGTATTCAAGCTAAAGAGTGGCCATATGACCATTTAAAACTCCTTGTCATATTCGCCATAAGCAAGCACAACGAGGTTTTAATAAATTGAATTTGTTTGAATTAGCTCAAGAGCTAAGAGGGCCACAATTGGACAAGGGAAAAAAGGTGATCGAATAGCCGAAAAAGCCGCTCGACAACATCCGAGGTAAGTCCTCAAGAAGTGACCTTGCTTGAATTATGTGAGATGAAGTATGGATGTGTATGATTATTGATTTATTGTGTATGAGAAATTGAATGATACCCGGCTAAGTCCGGGCGAATATGCTTGTGAATATATGTGCTTGAGCCTTAGTAACAAAATGAAATATGTATGTCCAATGATTATTGATGTATGTGTACATGAGAAATTGAATAATATCCGGCTAAGCCCAAGACAATTATGCTGGAAATTATATCCGGTTAAGACCAAGGCAATTGTGCTAGTGGCTATATCCGGCTTAGACCCAAGGCATTCGTATGAAGTTATTCTATCCGGCTAAGACCCAAGGCATTTGTGCACGTGATTATATCCGGTTATATTTCAAGAATCTTGGGCTGGAGGTGAGTGTTGGTTGCTGTAATGAATTCAATTAGTACACTCAAAAAGCCCAAAGGATAAGGTACGTTATATGTGCATTGGAAAGTCGACATGGTTAAAATGATCATATATGAACCTATGTATGGCAAGACTAGTTGGTTCATGGAGACTACCAAATAGGTAAGACCTACCTTAAAAACAGATGCTGCCAGCTGCAGTGACGTGAATGTGAAAAATCACCAAAATTTGTAGGAATGGTATTAAATAGTGAATAAGCTATGTAAATGAACCTTGATGAGTCTATTTTCATATGGAAGAAACGAAATGGTCATAGAAGTTACATGTTAAGAGATATTAAAGCTATTGTGAGACAGGGCCAGAACGGTTTCTGGGTTCCCTGTCGCAACTTTAAAAATTTACTATAAATTATCCAAAAATAATTAGGAGACATACCTTATATGTACAGATTCCATTTTGAGTCTAGTTTCATTAGAAACCAACGAAACCAGCATTAAAGCCCTGTACAGAGAGATATTCAAGTTATACCGCGCTAAGGTCAGAGCAGTCGATCCCTGTAACATGGGTGACTTTAACTAATAAACTGTACCAATTGGCCCAACCAAAATTCTAGAAATAAATCCATGGAGGATATATGAGTCTAAATTCAGGAAAATTT